>NW_028292569.1:6578226-6648429 GCF_029948245.1 Actinia tenebrosa | reverse complement strand
GTGTCATCTGGGAAGTGCAAAGAAATGATAGGCAAGGAACTTACCCATGAGCAAGTTAATAAGCTGTCGGAAGAGGAAGTTAAAAAGTTCCATAAGAGATACGAGGC
Organism: Actinia tenebrosa; assembly: GCF_029948245.1. Classification (NCBI taxonomy): domain Eukaryota; kingdom Metazoa; phylum Cnidaria; class Anthozoa; order Actiniaria; family Actiniidae; genus Actinia; species Actinia tenebrosa. Next base: position 6,648,322 of record NW_028292569.1, on the reverse strand, counting down.
CGCCCTTGCAAGTAAGACCACGGACGCCGTAGCAGACTCAGCTATTCGACTTGCGACTAGATTGCTTGGACTTGCGCTGCCCATAGACGACGTGGAGCAACTGCGGAAGGACATAAGCGAGGACTATGTCATCGCCCAAGAACTTAAGATAACCTGCGGCTGGTTGTCTTTGAAGTGCGGTAAGTTAATGGCAGTCGCCTCTGCGGCTTTGCACGTGGCTCAGCACGTTGACTTGAAGGAACTTCCGGGCTTCTTTGGTGCCTCTTGGAAGGACTTCAAGAAGGACAGAGAAGTCGAAAAGGTCTTCCAGGCAGCACTTGCTGAGGTACCTGATCAAGTCGCCTCAAGTACTTAGTTAAGTCATCCCCAAGTACTTGGTCAGGTCGCGCCCAGGTTATTTCCAAGTCGTCCTTAAGTACTTAGTCAAGTACTTATCAAGTCCTTCAAGTCCTTAGATATAAATGAGTGAACCAGAGTCGAAGGTAGAGCAGCCCCAAGAGGAGCAACGAATCACCAAGGCTAAATCCCCAGGCAGAGTTGCCGCGGGAAAGAAGCTCGCGGAGATGAATAGGAAGAACAAAGCCAAAAAAGAAGAAAAGGTGGAGGAAAGAGAAGAGGAATCCTTCATTAATCCTGGGTACGTCATCGGCGCATTAGGAGTTGCTATAGCAGCAGGTAGCCTCTACTTACAATGGCGGGCAGCAAAGCCAGGGGCGAAATTGGAGCCAGCGCATTACACGCCTACGGAGCCGCCCGTGAGAAGGAGCAAAATCCCTGAAATGGAGTAATAACCTTCTCGCTTTGTAATATAATGTCAACCGCGTTATTGAAAACTGTTGAAGAAGCAGCTATTATTACTTCCATCGTTGCGGGTATTGGTTGGGTAGGTAAGAAAGTGCTCAAAGAAGACTTTACTGAAGACCCAAGCAAGAGCTTCGCTAATTTTGCTAAGATGACCGCTGCCGTAGGCGGGGCTATCATGGTAAAGGATTACCTACGGAAGGAAAAGTACCTGCCGACGACGTAAGCTTTGCTTGCGTCTAATATAAATGGCTAGTTTAATCGCAGGCGGAGTTATTGCAGCTTTAGCATTCACTGGAGCTAATTATGGTGGTCAGTATTTGGATAGATTAGTCAGAGGCGACAAAAGCGGAGATTTAGCCGCCGAAAGGAAGAGGCATGATTTAGCGCTGGAGAAATATCAAAGGGACGTGGCAGCTTGGAATGAAAAAAGACAAGCTTACAGGGATTGGTTGGATAAGAACTACCAAGACAAGATGCAGGCGGATAAGAACTTTGAAAACACAGACTACGCCTTTAAACTTTATGCACAGGCACACCCCACGGCATTAACGGGGTTAAGAAAGCCTCAGTTTAAGAATTACTATCAGCCTTCTAAGAAACAAAAAGATAGTGAGTTGGTCTTCGTAGGAGTCGCAGGGCTGGCAGGAGGCGTAGCTTTGGCGTATCTGCTCTAACGAAGGAAACTGTGTTTCCTGAAATATATGATCGTCTTTTTGGAAAGCGATAAAAATGACTTTACCACTTACTTGAATCCTCCCATCAAAGCCCATAAGGTTAGGCTGGTTAGTTGCTCTTTGTACAATTCTTGGTATAATTTAGTCAATGCCTTGATCACTGAGCATAAAGGCGGCGGCAATTATCAAGGCGTATTGCTGCCCGATGGACATTACACACCAATCACACTGGCCAAGGAATTAGCAAAACACGGTTATACGCTCACCACAGGATTGCCGCACGAAATGACCCTCAAACATAATATGCCAAACTATTCAGTAACTTTTGGAAAGTCTGACCCATTGGGATCTTTATTATGTGCTTCAGGCAAGACGATTACCAACACAGCCATACCTGTGAAATGGAAAGTCGCATCCTCTTACGAAGTCTATTGCGATTTAGTCCATAGTTACAACAATGGAGAAAAGTCTTCTCTTATGTCCAAGTTTCTGCCCAAAGGTAATCCATTTGACTCAGAAGAATACACTCCCATTTCTTTGAGTTATGACTTGTCTAATTTGGTAGAAAGCATAAACATCACCATTAAAGTGGACGGAGAGACGGTGGATTTCAATGGACGCAAGATCAATCTTGTTTTGGAATTCATATAATGGGCCGCGTAGAGGACAAACTCAAAAGGATTTACTATGGGCCTGAAGGCTATTGGAAAGGAGCGTCGGCCATCAAGAAACTCGCGACCGCGGCCAGGGTATCAGAAGAAACGGCTAAGAACTGGCTAAGAAAACAAACCCTCTGGCAGGTTTATCTTCCCGTGCCTAAGTACATTCCCAGGCCCAGCTTCACCGTAAATACCCCCAATGAAGTTCATCAGGCGGATTTGCTTTTCTTACCGCACGACAAGGTGAGAAAAAAGACCTATAGGTACGCTTTGACCGTAGTTGATATCGCAAGCAGATACAAGGACGCCGAACCCATAACCAGCAAGGATTCTGGGGAAGTCGCAGAAGCCCTAGGTAGGATTTATAAGCGCGTCTTGAAATGGCCTAAGCTGCTGCAAGTGGATGCGGGGACAGAGTTCATGGGCGTGGTTACTAAGACCCTGAAAGACCACAGCACTAAGATTAGGAGAGCCGAGGCAGAGTACCACAGGGGTCAGAGCATCGTCGAAAGATTTAATAAGACCTTGGCCGAGCGTCTCTTTGGGTACCAGTATTGGAAAGAGCTGGAAGATCCCTCCAAACGCAACAGGGAATGGACTCAGCGGCTCCCCCAGGTCATCGCGGCTTTGAACAACGAGGTGGCCAGGGCTACGGGAATGAAACCCAAGGATGCCATAAAAAAGAAACACGTGGAACACAAGTCCTACGTCAGAAGTTCAAGGGCGGTCGGACTGAAGGAAAAAAAGCTACCCCGCGACATAGTGGTCAGATACCTCTATCAGCCGGGGGAACTCGAAGGTGGCAGTAAGAGAGCCACGGATCCTAACTGGTCCCTGGAAACGTATGAGATTTCGAAGTCCGTCACTAAGGAAGGGCAGCCCGTGTTGTATTACCTAGATGGCCCAAGTCGTGGATTTGTCAAGGAAGAACTGCTCATAGTCCCCAAAGACTCAGAGTAGTGCTGCTCCACGCGCCCGATTGCACTCTAGGCATGTCAGTCTTACATTGCCTCTGCAATGCCCGCGTTTATTATTTATGCGATCCACGGAGAACTGTTGATCGTCATTTGGGTCAAACCTCCATAGTAGAGGTATGTTACATTTGGCACACCTTGCCCCTTTCTCATAGACGTCGTCCACGCATAGGTCAAACTTTATCCCCGCATAGCGGGGATCTTTGCTCTTTTCTTCGTCGTGGCGCTTGTAGCGAAGGAGCTTCTTAGCAATGTTCTCTTTGGCTACTTCTTCGGGGGTGCGGTCGTAACGCAATTGCGGACCCCAGGCTCTTTTTAACTGTTTGGCATACTCCACACGGCTTACGGCGGTGTAGATAAGGTTGCTCCAACACAGCCGCTGGTCTATGATCCATAAGGTTTCTTTTATGGTAAGCCCTTGCGCGCTGTGGACTGTCATGCAATAGCCCAAGCGCCAGTCTGGATGGGAGGTTATTTTTTCCACCTTTTCTATGGGTACCCAGGCTTTATCATGCGTTACTGCGTTCTGCAGTTGGATGTCGGTACCAGGTACCCAGACGTCTCTTTTTTGCATGCGGGTGTCGTGGGGTTTGTAAGAAACGGGCACCAAATGCGTAGGGAAGCGCTCTCGGTGTATATTTAGCAAGTCTTTCTGTATGCGAGACTGTGATGCGCGTTTGCTGCTTAGCACCAAATCCTTTGGATGCCATGTGTGAAGGAAGTCCTCGTATTTCTTCGCTCGTACCCTCTTTCGTAGTATCTTGTTTTGTTCCGCGTCACTAAGGCCCCGAAGTTCTGCTTTCAGGTTTCTTATTTGATCCTTACTGCGGTAGTCGGTGTTAATTTCTTCGGAGTGGTCTACCATTTCTTTTAACCATTTATGGGGCATCTCTCCGGTTATTGGAGGAGGCTGGCAAGGATCTCCGGCGAATATCACTTGACACTTTCCACGGAGGAATTCTACAAATTCCTGCAGGATTTCTAAAGGAACGGTGCAAATCTCATCCCAAAGTATCACCGGGGGTATGTCGTGGATGGCTTCTGGTACCCACTTTTGACCATTCCAGCGGAAGAAGCTGTGGTAGGTCTGCGCGTCGTAACCCATCTCCGTTAATTCTCTTTCCAGACGGTGCGTTGGCGTTAACACCTTTATCTTTGGAAAGAGTTCCAAAACCCTGGTAGTTTTACCACTGCCTCCCGTTCCGTAAAGGTAAGAGAAGCGTTGGTAAGAGATTGGGTCCGCAACCGACGGTAGAGGCTCCCCGGTTGGTTCCACGCTACCGTAAAGATGTTCTCCGTGATATTCTACACGGCCTCTCCATGCTTTTATCTCCTCATCTTTGACGCGCCATTGGCCACTTTCTGCGAGTTCATCGGCAGTGTAGAATTCCTTCATCTTCTCTAACACTTCTGGCTTTACATACAAGGAATCCGTGGCTACGCGTGGGATGTCCTCTTTGTCAAACCGTAGCAGCATTGCTAAGAGATTGATGTGCGCATATGCTAGCATGCTGGCACGCAGATGGTAATACTGTGGTCGATGGTCTTGGTAATAACACAGCGCATTCCATTTCTGTTCTTTTTGACCTTCTATGAAGTAGTCCCATTTCTCTACGGATACCATTGTTCCTTGGTCATGTGCACGTTTTATGAGGAAGCTTAGCTCACCGGCGTCTGTTATTAAGCGTCGCTGCATGTGTTTTTCGCCTTCTTTTGCGCCCTGTGTGAATTTACCTATGACCACACGCGCTGTGGGGTTGTGCTCTGGAAGCCATTGTGTAAAGGCGCTATGGCAGAGTATGGCTTCATGCGCCGTGTATTTTAAAAGCTTGCGCTCTTCGAGGAACTTCAGTAGGGGTATGGGTATCCATTCTTTCTCCTGCAGGTGCTTCCCATACCACGCGTAAATTATGGGATGTAAGTCTTTTGCTAACTCCCAGGTGGTCAGTCTGATGAACCCCGTTGCTGGGGCGTCGTAGTAACCCGGTAGTGACACCCTAAAGAATTGGGAGTCTGGATGTCCGTAACGGTCATAATACTCCTTACAATCCCCAAGGCCTTTGAAACTGGCGGGGTAACAGTGTTTCATATCCAACGACACGTACTCGTCTTCGTTGTACTCCATATTCCAAAGACCGCCGTGACCGTGTTCTACGCAAGCTTTGGAGATATCTTTGAACTCTTTTGGGGTAGGTTTCCAGCCGTTCCTTTTCTTCGCGGCTAAGAAGTCCAAGCTGCGAGAGCTGAGCACTTCGTCTGAAAAGTCCTCACCAAGGGTTTCGCAGGCGCTTTTAATGCGTTGATGTTCCACTTCTGGTCGGTATAAAGTACCATCTTGCGTCATGAATTGACATCCTTCTGAATCCATTAACCAAATAGAATTCTCATGAACTAATTCTGTCAATGGGGAATTCTTATAGACCTTTGTCTCCTTCTTTCTTGGGAACCTCAACTCCCTCCACGCGTGCGCATTGTGTTGGTAAATGACTATGGGAGCACCTTTGCCTTCGTATTTATGCGTTCCTGGGTAAATAAAGCCGTCGGTGATATCTTTCACATGGATTCGCCTTCCTAACGTGGTTTCCAACTTCTTGATGTTTTCGATGGTTCCTCCAGTTTTACGAGTAGAATGCTCCCATTTCCTGATGGCTTCTCTTCTTTTTGGCGTAAGCTTACCACCCCGAGAGGAATCCTCGAAAAACTCCCTAACCAGCTTCCCAACGCAGTTACCAGGATGTCGCATTGGTTTAAGCTTCTTAACGTCCGGCTTCTTAATTTCGTATGCACCGTAGATGACCACGGTAACCGGGTAAGCGACCTCGTAGAAGAGCATGTCTATTCCCTCAAGTGCTCCCGGTCGTGTGTGCTTATTCAAAACGAACAGGTTCTGCTTACCAGACGCTCTGATAGGATTACGACCCTTTTCTATTATCCACTCACCGTCTAAGTACTTTACGAATGTCAACTCCAAACGGTAGTCACCGGCCGGCATTCTGTTGATTATCTTTTCAGCCATTTTGTGATTCATAGTTTTGTCTGTCTTTCCCTCCATAAATGTAGCGAAGACAAAGTCAGCGTCTGAGTTATCCATCACCTGATTTCCGAGCCTGCGCACAGTTTTGTTTTGAATGTCGTTGATGGTGGCCATGTATATCTAAGGAATATTTTAACCTCCGTTTGCGATACCAAAATACCCGTAAATCTGCTGTACCCGTCTTCGTAAATCCGCGAGTTAAACCCGTATATCTTTGGCATCGATCGCGAGTCCCCCTACCTGCTGCTCATAGCGAGGCATAAATTTTTGATATGTTTATGCTTTATGGAGCTTCAATAAAGTCATACGTTTTGAAACACATTACTAGGAGCATCCATCCCTCATACTGGGTCTATGAGTCAGCATATTCGTAGATCAGGAGCATTTTTAGTTTTAGTTTTAACTTTTATTTGCTTTCTTCCTTTCTTTCTCTCTTTTTCCCTTTCTAGGGAGAGGGGGCAGGGGGGCAGGCATGCGGAGAGTGGAGCCGGGCCGGGGGGGGGAAGGGGACGGGAGAGAAGGGGGAGGGGACGGCGGGGGGGGGGGGGCGGAGGGGGGAGGGAGGAGGGAGGGAGGAGGGGGAGGGGGCGGGAGGGAGGGAGGAGGGGGGAGAGGGAGGAGGGAGAGAGGGAGGGGGAGGGGGGGAGAGGGAGGGGAGGGGGAGGAGGGAGGGAGGGGGGGAGGGGAAGGGAGGGAGGAAGGGAGGAGGAAGGAGGGAGGGGGGAGGGAGGGGGAGGAGGGAGGACGGGAAGGGAGGGGGGAAGGAAGGGAGGGAGGGAGGAAGAAGGGAGGGAGGAAGGGGAGGGGGAAGGACGGAGGGAGGCAGGAAGGGAGGAAGAAGGAGGAGGAGGGAGGGTGGAGGAGGGGAGGAAGGGAGTGGGGCGGAGGCATAAGAATTAAGGAATCTTGGGTGTTTAGTGTTTTCGTAGTATCTGAGTTCCTTTACTTTCTTCCTTTCTTTCTTTTCTTTCTTCCTTTCTCTTTTTTTCTTTCTCTCTTCCTTTCTTCCTTTCTTTCTTCCACCTTTGTTTGTCTACTTTTCCCCGCTTTCTATATTCGTCTTTTCTTCCATTAAATCATTCAGAATTGCATCTCACTAAGCTGTAGTTTCATACTTACCGATTGTAATTGCACCAAGACTCCACCGCAATTAAGATCATTCTTAATAAAAGCTTAAAGGCAAGTAACATAATTTAATTTAATATAAACCAAATAAAAATTCAATAGCTTTCAATCTTACAGGTTTTTTTCCTCTTCAATATAGCTCATATGTTCAGCTTAATACGTCCAATAGACCTTATGCGTGGTGTGACAATGTTTTCTCAATTCAGCGTGACAAACCTCTGGGGGAATGAAGACCTATTGTTTTGAAACTCGTCGGGATCTCATCGTTATTCCTTTCGTATTCCTTGGGATACTCATGAATTTTTCGAAGAGTAAAAACAAAAGAAAATGAATCCCCTGGAGATTCGTCACGCTGAATTGGGAAAACATTGTCACACCACGAATAAGGTCTATTCTCCGCTTCCATCACTTCAAGGTGACGGCTTTTAACGCGAATATCTTTGCAGCAGAATGTTTAAAGATTATATCATCTGCTAGGTTTGAAATAAAGTTACGAAAAAGCGTCGTTGTGTTTCTAATATGTTTGGGACGTTTTCCACAAGAAGGAGAATACTCTAACGAATCCCGAGAAGAACAGAGGTTGTCGGTTCGTGCTTTACCGCCTTCACCACCATCATGGATGAAGAAGATTGGCTCCATTTATACTGGCTACCCTGGACAAGTCAGTTGCGCCCTCAAACACTTGACGGAAGCTTACAATGTCATCAAATCAGCAAAGTATACAGCAAGAATTGATCGGTATTTTCGATGTCGTGCTAGCAAGAGAGCGGCTGAGTGTGGGCTCTTCAGCAAGATTCTTGCTTCGGCTGTGAGGTAAAAGAAAACTCTTTAACTAGGACGTTATGTTTTCCAATTAATTTAAAACCATGTGTCATTTCCTTGAGTATTATTTCTTTCTTTACTAGGAATGCTTTTCATTTATGGTGGAATGTTTTCCCATTTCAGACCATGTGTCATTCCCTTGAGTATCAATTCTTTCTTTACTAGGAATGCTTTTCAGTTATGCTGCAGTTTTCCCAATTTCACTGAGACCAGGCGCCCGTCACGCAATGTACATAGTCACGCAATCATTTCTTAGATTACTCAATGACATACTTACCTCATCTTTTTCACGCATTTTATTCATTCACGTTGCCTGGCAACTGGTCGCCATGGAGATACTACTTAACACCTTTCGTACATCCTTTTTTACCTTAACTCTCTTAGGAAGGCATTATCAAAATTAGGAATTTAAAAAACCCTTGACTTTTTGACACAAGTATTGGTTTATGTCGGAGTAATATTTTTGATGACCACGTATTTTATAACTCTTAAGGAATATTGTATTTCTGTATTCCTTGTTCCTGTGTATGCGTGCTACAGTATCTGTCTGTGTCATTCTCCTGTGTCTTTATTTTATTTTCAGCTGCTTGTTATCTTTCTATATTGTATTGTATTGTATATTCGTCAAATGTGTTACATTTATTTTTCGTGATTTTTTCTCTAGTTTGTCGATCTATTTTTAAATTCCTGTTTTGTTTTACTTCTGTTTCCTTTCCTTTCCTTTCCTTTCCCTTCCTTTCCTTTCCCTTCCTTTCCTTTCCTTTCCCTTCCTTTCCTTTCCTTTCCTTTCCTTTCCCTTCCTTTCCCTTCCTTTCCCTTCCTTTCCTTTCCTTTCCCTTCCTTTCCTTTCCTCTCCCTTCCCTTCCTTTCCCTTTCCTTTCCTTTTCTCTCCTTTCCCTTCCTTTCCTTTAAATTAATTTTAAATTGCAATTTTCTTTTCTTTTCTTTTACTTCCTTTCTATTCATTTTTTTCTTTATCTCTCTCTATTACTACCCTTACCTTTCAATCCTTAGACAACCCTTAATATCCCATCCTTGTATGTATGAACCAGTTCCAAAACTCTTCCTAAAAAATATTTCGAAAATAATAATTAAAGTTATCAAAATTGATTCATAAGTTATTTTCAATATTCCTTAACCATTAAATAACCCAGCAATCTTTATTTTATATAATCGACTTTCCTTAAAATGAATTAAGTTCAGGTCACGTGATATCATTTATACCAAATAAGGCGAACTATTACGTCATAAACACGTGCTATACTTACATGACGTCATTTGCTGAAAATTTACACTACTCTTGTTTTATTCATCAATTCGAAATCAAGATTTCTGGAATAATATTTCCTAACTGCAATATTTAATCTATCTATATTGGACTGGCAAGGGAGTCCATATCTAAAAACCAAGTAATAAATCTTAAACATCATTTTTTCCCACAATTGATAATTGGTCGATATCTAGTGTGTAAACTTCGACAACACGAAACGAAAAGTCATATTTTGTCCTCTCATAATGTGTCCAAGGTAAATATTGACAAAAAAGGAACAAATACTAGAATAAAAAAGTAACAAGTTGTAATATTCAGAAAGTAATTTTTGTCTTAAAAAAGGTGTTTAAAAATTTAATAGTTGAGGCGTCGATGATGAGTTTGACGTAATATTTTGTTTTGTTTTTCGAGTGACAATAGAGCCGAGAAGTGATGATATAAAGAGCCAGTATCTAGGAGATAGGTGTTTGTCATAAAAGTGAGGCTTTTTAATGAAATGCAAACAATCCATTATAATAAAAGTAACAGAAATCGTTCCATGCGAGAAGTTGATTTAAACACTGCAAGAAACGAGTTGAATTCAGTTTCAAAAGCTAACGCTCAGAATCCAACTGAATTTTTCCTAATTGGAGAATGTTTCAATCTAGTTTTTGTAGGATTTTAGCTTTTTTTGTGATCTCTGTTGCTGTAAGGAAGAGTTTCGCAGACTTTTATCCACAGGTTTATCATAATCTAATGAATCCCCAAGGGATTTTCAGTGTTAGATTTAACCTCGACTGGCTATCGTGCATCGAGATTTGCTTGAAAACAGATTCCTGTTTTTCGTACAACTACGACCTTAGTGGAAATCAAAATCACACTTGTGAACTCAGCAAATGTGCTAGCACCTCTACTGAGAGGTGCTCTAACAAAGAACTTCGTTTTTCCAGAGGTTTTGTTTATCAACAGTTGAAAGAAAAACAAAATAAGGTGAGTTGATACGAAACTTTGGAAAAATAATGACTTTAAATCGTACGAGACTGAACGAAAACTGAAGTTAATTCAAAATGTCTATTAGATCTATTAAAAGTAAATTTCTCGTAAACTAGTAAGCGGGTAGGAATATGAAAAACGAGAAAAAGAAAGAAAGAGAAAAACTAAGTGAGTATAGACTGACAAAGAGACTATAGATAAAAGAATATAGATGAAAGAAACAAAAGAAAGATAGATAATATAGATAAAAGGAATAAAATTAGAAACACAAACTAAGGAGAACGAGGGGAAAAGAAGAGAAAAAGGAAGAAAATTACATCAACGTCATCGTCGCTTTTTCCACACACTAAAATGGATATTTCACCACCTCGCTTGCCCAGCGCGCGCAATTTTACTTTTACAATATAATCTATGAATTTCTGTTCGTTAATGATGACGAAATTGGTACCATTTCAATATTAAAGTCAAATTCATCACCTAGAAATTCAGAAATAAATACACCATAAATAGTAGCTAAATTTTTTAATATTTAATTGGAAAATGTAAATATTTATATTTATCTGTCTTTTCTATTGAAATGTTTATTTTCTCGATAAAAATGATGAAACTTTAAATCTAATGTGTTGGTAGTTTTAGAGCAAAATTCGACAACACTAGCTAGATTCAGATTTTTTAAAATTTATGTCGTAATATATGTCTTCGTCTAATAGCTAATTAATTTTTTAAGTTCAAACAGGCCAAAAATATACCTATACTCAAGATCACTATCGGAAGAACTCTCTCAAAATATTGCATTACAATATTTTTGTTTATTTCTTACTCCAAACCCATTAATTAGCAGGCGTGTGCCTTACAGCTAGAGTTTGATAATTAAGAAAAATATTTTTTCTCTCCGTTCGTTTGCTTATTTCAAAAGAATTTATAATTCTTATCTTTCAAAGATGAATGTATTGTTGTAGAATATATATAATAGTCACATCAATATTACGAAAGGCCAAAAATTGAATACAGTATGACATCATATTTATATTTATCTATCCGACTATTTTTTTCTTATATTCTGAATTGCTTGTGGCAAATTTCACTTACATGAAATCTTTCTCCCTGAGGTGATTCATTAATGTCATCCTTCTCCCTGAGGTGTTTCATTAATGTCATCCTTCTCCCTGAGGTGGTTCATTAATGTCATCCTTCTCCCTGAGGTGGTTCATTAATGTCATCTTTCTCCCTGAGTTGGTTCATTGATGTCATCCTTCTCCCTGAGGTGGTTCATTAATGTCATCCTTCTCCCTGAGGTGGTTCATTAATGTCATCCTTCTCCCTGAGGTGGTTCATTAATGTCATCCTTCTCCCTGAGGTGGTTCATTAATGTCATCCTTCTCCCTGAGGTGGTTCATTAATGTCATCCTTCTCCCTGAGGTGGTTCATTAATGTCATCCTTCTCCCTGAGGTGGTTCATTAATGTCATCATTCTCACTGAGGTGGTTATTTAATGACATCCTTCTCCCTGAGGTGGTTCATTAATGTCATCCTTCTCCCTGAGGTGGTTCATTAATGTCATCCTTCTCCCTGAGGTGGTTCATTAATGTCATCCTTCTCCCTGAGGTGGTTCATTAATGTCATCCTTCTCCCTGAGGTGGTTCATTAATGTCATCCTTCTCCCTGAGGTGGTTCATTAATGTCATCCTTCTCCCTGAGGTGGTTCATTAATGTCATCCTTCTCCCTGAGGTGGTTCATTAATGTCATCCTTCTCCCTGAGGTGGTTCATTAATGTCATCCTTCTCCCTGAGGTGGTTCATTAATGTCATCCTTCTCCCTGAGGTGGTTCATTAATGTCATCTTTCTCCCTGAGGTGTTTCATTAATACCATCCTTCTCCCTGAGGTGGTTCATTAATGTCATCCTTCTCCCTGAGGTGGTTCATTAATGTCATCCTTCTCCCTGAGGTGGTTCATTAATGTCATCCTTCTCCCTGAGGTGGTTCATTAATGTCATCCTTCTCCCTGAGGTGATTCATTAATGTCATCCTTCTCCCTGAGGTGGTTCATTAATGTCATCCTTCTCCCTGAGGTGATTCATTAATGTCATCCTTCTCCCTGAGTTGGTTCATTAATATGTCATCCTTCTCCCTGAGGTGATTCATTAATGTCATCCTTCTCCCTGAGGTGGTTCATTAATGTCATCCTTCTCCCTGAGGTGGTTCATTAATATGTCATCCTTCTCCCTGAGGTGATTCATTAATGTCATCCTTCTCCCTGAGGTGATTCATTAATGTCATCCTTCTCCCTGAGGTGGTTCATTAATGTCATCCTTCTCCCTGAGGTGATTCATTAATGTCATCCTTCTCCCTGAGGTGGTTCATTAATGTCATCTTTCTCCCTGAGGTGGTTCATTAATGTCATCCTTCTCCCTGAGGTGGTTCATTAATGTCATCCTTCTCCCTGAGTTGGTTCATTAATGTCATCCTTCTCCCTGAGGTGGTTCATTAATGTCATCCTTCTCCCTGAGGTGGTTCATGAATGTCATCCTTCTCCCTGAGGTGGTTCATTAATGTCATCCTTCTCCCTGAGGTGGTTCATTAATGTTATCTTTCTCCCTGAGTTGGTTCATTAATGTCATCCTTCTCCCTGAGGTGGCTCATTAATAGTTGTGGTTACAATTGCAGCATTGGCTCATTTTCTCAACTTAAATTTACACTGTCCAAATTTCAGTGGACTATCAATTTACCACGGTAATAGAGGTTACACACCGATCATTTTCCTGCCGTGAAATGGCGATTTTTGACCTTCAAACTTTTGGCGGGCTTATACAATATTTTGCTATAAAGATCATCATGAATGCTCAAGATGCTGGTCTTGTTATGCTTCTCTTAAGTCGCCGACCGGCTTCATATTTACCCATGCAACATGTACACTTTCTAAGAATGTCGATGATAAGACGTCGACTGTACAGTTTTTTGTGTTGCTTGGAAGTTTACCTTATTCAATATTTCAAACGAGCCAAAGGAAGAAGATTAGGAAACTAGATTAGGAATTTCTTGCAGTAGTATGGTGTACTTTTACCTTCAGTATCTTTAACATCAACTGTCTTTTCAGGATTGGGATTCCTGTGAGGACGTGAACAGTCGTGATCAGCCAACCACCGCACCCCCACAACCCAAATACTGTAAGTTATTGTGCAACTTTCACGTGACTAAAGCTAGCCTATAACAGAAGGAAATCTGTATGTAAACATCTAGAGGGTAACACCTAGTGTTACCCTCCTTAATTGTAAATAATATACCTTTGTATTTTGTAAAAAAAAAACATGTTTGTAAACATCTAATTGTAAATAATAATAATTAAAAAATAATAATAATAATAAAATAAAAATAAATAGAAAATAAATAAATAAATAAACAAAAACAAAAAAAAACAACAAAACAAAAAAACAAAAAAACAACAAAACAAAACAACTCAAATCAAAACAAAACAAAACAAAACAAATCAAAACAAAACAAATCAAAACAAAACAAAACAAAACAAAACAAAACAAAACAAAAACAAAACAAAACAAAACAAAATGTGGACCAAGCAATGGAAACTTTCTGTAGAGTTTTTACATAAAAATAGAGTTCGATTCCCCGAGGACAGAAAATGTATTGTTTTGGTACACTAATATCGCCATTGTGACGTTACTTGAAAATGCTCTATAATTACGTTGGTAAGGGTAAAATGAAAGAAATAATACTCAAGGGAATGACACAAGTCTAAATTATAAAAACATTGCATGTAGCTAAAAAACATTCCTGGTAAAGAAAGAAATAATACTCAAGGGAATGACACATGGTCTGAAATGGGAAAACATTGCACCATAGCTGAAAAGCATTCCTAGTAAAGAAAGAAATGATACTCAAGGGAATGACACATGGTCTGAAATGGAAAACATTGGACCATTAGCTGAAAAGCATTCCTAAAGAAAGAAATAATACTCAAGGGAATGGCACAATTCTAAATTATAAAAACATTGCATATAGCTAAAAAACATTCCTGGTAAAGAAAGAAATAATACTCAAGGGAATGACACATGGTCTGTAATGGGAAAACATTGCACCATAGCTGAAAAGCATTCCTAGTAAAGAAAGAAATTATACTCAAGGGAATGACGCATAGTCTGAAATGGGAAAACATTGCACCATAAGTGAAAAGCATTCCTAGTAAAGAAAGAAATTATACTCAAGGGAATGACACATGGTCAGGTATGGGAAAACATTGCTAAAGAGGCCTACTTTATTCCAGATAAAGACTGCGCTGATGCTATGAGGTCAGGTAAGGACAGTGATGGTCTTTTCAGTATTGACCCAGATGGAAGAGGAATGTTCTCCGTACAGTGCGACCAAACAACCGATGGAGGAGGATGGGTGATCATTCAGCGTCGTTTCGATGGCACACAAAGTTTCTATCTCGGCTGGAAAGAGTACTCGGGGGGTTTTGGTAACCTTGGCGGAGAGTTTTGGCTTGGCTTAGATCGCATTCAGCGCCTGGCATCCAAGGGGAACACAGTTCTGAGGATCGACCTGAAAAATAATAAAGGTGCAAAAGCGTACGCAGTCTACGACAATTTTAGTCTCACTCAGAAGGAGACTAAGTTTAGACTTAATGTCACCTATACTCGCGGTAAGAATCAGGGGATGGGGAGTAGAGGGTAGAGGGTAGAAGGGGGGGGGAGGGGGGTAGGGTGGGACAGATCGAGATCATCGGCACCAAAAAAAAAAAAAAAACATTAATAGCCCAGAGGTTGTTTCAGGGTTCTATCTGTGAGTTAGCTATGTCCTGACTTAGATCAGCCCAGAGGTTGTTTCAGGGTTCGATCTGTGAGTTAGTCATGCCCTGACTTTGATCAGCCTAGAGGTCGTTTAAGGGTTTGATCTGTGAATAGCCATGCCTTGACTTAGATCAGTCCAGAGATTGTTTCAGGGTTCAATCTGTGGGTTAGCCATGTCGTGACTTTGATCAGCCTAGAGGACGTTTAAGGGTTTGATCTGTGAATAGCCATGCCTTGACTTAGATCAGTCCTGAGGTTGTTTCAGGGTTGGATCTGTGAGTTAGGCATGCCCTGACTTAGATCAGCCCAGAGGTTGCTTCAGGGTTCTATCTGTGAGTTAGCCGTGCCCTTAGATCAGCCCAGAGGTTGTTTAAGGGTTCAATAAACATGAAAGGGCAGTCTTTCATCCCAAAACCCTGACAAATCGAGGGAACGGCAGGCCAGAGAAATGAAGTGACAATTTCCGCATCTAGGAGGTTGGCTAGGGAGTAGTATATAAAGGGCTGCTCAGAAATCCAGATGAATTAATATAAATTAGTGAATGTCAAAGAGGGTTGCAATTACTCACTGAACTAGTATAACATGAAGAAAAAAAATGGTGTTCCTAACCCCGAGACCCTCCCTCCTCCCACTGGAACTAGCGACCTTTAGATACGACGACGAGTACGAGATCGAGTACGCGTTTTAAAATTGGTCCTGTGCGCGTGGTTAACACTAAATCGTAGTTGATTCCCGATTTTTACATTTAAAGTTTCAATCTACGTACACGATCACGACTACAAAAAGATAGTAGTGCCTCTCTTTAAAAGTTAAACACGTTCTCGCACTCGTACTCGTTCTCGTCGTCGGATCTAAAGGTCTCGATTAACTATACGGCTGTAAATATATTTTCTATCTTTATTGCAGGTACTGCTGGAGACTCTCTTAAAAGACATTCAGGGCACCCATTTTCAACCAAGGATCAAGACAACGACCTCTGCACCGACTGCTCATGCGCTACGCGCTTCAAGAGCGCCTGGTGGTTTGATGGGTTGAGTGGGGCTTGTTTGTACTCTGATCTCAATGCTGAATATAATACAATGGGCTTAACATGGTCAACGTGGAATTTCAAGCTGAAAGATACTGTCATGATGATACGCCCTGACAATATCTAGTACCCAGGTCATTTCCTTTATGGAAGAGTAAAGACTGGGTCCAAGGACTTTTTCCAGCTTGTATCACAATAGCTTCTCTTGATCAATCAAATCTTTTGGATTTTGTTTGATAGATACGTTTGATTGGTACGTTTGAGAAATTCAGTTGTAACTATGCTTTTCTGCTATTTTACGTAAGAAATTTTTCATTTTTTTCTTTCTTTAAGATTTTTTTTTTCTTTTTTTTCCCCTTTCTTTCTTTCTTTCCTTCTTTCTTTTCCCCTTCTTCCTTTCTTCCTTCCTTTCTTTCTTTCCTTCTTTCTTTCTCCCTTTCTTTCTTCCTTCCTTTCCTTCTTCCTTTCTTTCTTCCTTCCTTTCTTTCTCCCTTTCTTTCTTCCTTCCTTTCTTTCTTTCTTTCTTCCTTCCTTCCTCCCTTCCTTACCTCCTTTCTTTCTTTCCTTCCTTCTTTCTTTTTGTGAACTAAATAAAACGTAATTGTCTTGAATCAGAAAAACGACAAATACAACAAAAAACCAAAGAAACTGAAAACACTCGTTCTGCAAGAAAAAAAAACATTTATCATCCAGAAACCTTCAAATGACCACATCAAAAGAAGTCTTCCAATTCTAGAGGAATAAATGTATCAACAAGTGAATATGAAATAAAAACAATAAAAAGGATAAGAATAATAAAGATAACATCCATGGTTTGCTTAAGTTTATAAATTCAAAACAATTAGCCAGAACTTTCTTAGAAATTTCTGCAGCACTATCTGTTTGCTATATGAAAAATTTTCAAACATATTAGAATTAAAGCTTAATTTAAATATTTATAGGACTGGTTAGTCTCATTCCTAGGGTACTTTTCTATCGCTATCCTGCATGACATCAGGCATGTGACTTGCCTTTTACAAAAGAACTTAGCATTAAAAGCATTTACCATGATATCTTGGATCTTGGAGACCTGACAATGAGTAGATTGTGACAGGGCTTTTACCATGTTTTGACTAAGCTCACAAATGATGAGTGATAGTTGGACAACATTAAGATAAAGTGAAAGAGGATTGGTCAATAAAGCATATATGTTTAACCAATCAGATTGCAGAGTATCTTAGCAATGTTTTAAAAAACGTTTATTAATCAATTTGTTCAACATACATAAACCTAATTGCAAGAATGGCATACAATAGAATAACAAATAGTAAATGATTAGGAATATTTTTAATTTCAATTCTAAAGTCCCTTAGATCGATGGAAATATTCATTTTTATATGAAAACACTCTTGCAGTAAGGTTTACTTAAAGATAATCTGGAGCCATTTTACAATCAAATAGTTTATCATTATATTCTTTATCTACTTATCAGCAGACTATTCTTCATTAGGCTAGTTGCCTCTGGCTCATTTATTAAGATACATCACACAGATATTTCGATCCAATCTCAGACCTATCTTCAGTGAAGAAGAAGGTTCGATTTTGGACAGAAACATTTGTACCGCAATGTCTCTTAAAAAATAGTACAGAGTCAACTTGTTTAATTAACAATAGGAACACAGCTTTTATGGTCTATGAGACAATAGCCAATGAGGCCAAAATGGGCTATTGACTCATATACCACAAAGGCAAAAGGTCTAATTGTTTTAGCATAAACCTACAAACCTGTCCAATAATGGATAAAAACAATTTTGAAATTAGCTTGAAATGATTTATTTTTTCACATTGTTTGGGTTAGACCACTAGTAGTTCAACCAATCATAGTAGAGGATTTATGCTGCTTGAAAAGTTTATGAACTAAGCATGTCTTTCACCAATGGTGCTGTTGTAGATCGTACCCAATAATGTGCCTCCTACGAGGCCCACCACAGCTCCTGATGAAAGAGCACTTCCCATATAAAGTGCCCCTGCAGCCCCTCCAACAGCACCCAAATAAGAAAGCCTATCAATGCGGACCTGGTTTCTATTGTATCGTAGTCGATAACATCTATCATATAGACCATCATCATCAACCTTTGCCTTTTTGAGCATTGCGAAGGTCATAGCATGACCAAGGGGTAAGCCAATCAGTGCCCCAATCTTCCCGGCCTTGATTGCCGTGTCTGTAAAAGCCCCCATGGTTCTTGGTCCCCTGATCAGACGTACTGCAGGTCCTATAAGAACCATGCCAAGTAATGCACAGGCCTGTACTGTCTTAGTCGTAACATGAACGTTAAGCTCCAACAAGGGGTGTGGGATAACTCGCATGTCATCATCGCTGAGCGACTGACCAGCCATGTTTCTTGTCCAGTGAAATTTCATTTTGACGGCACAAACTATGAAACATCAAAATCCCCATCAAGAAACGAGATCCAAATCTTAGAGCATTGATTTATCAAAAATGTAGATAGTACCAACCAAGTTTTAATTTTCAAACCGTTTGGTGATTATTCTTAGAACTATTTAGGTAATCTAATAGATTTTACAAAGCTTAAATATCATCAATCAGGTTCTGAATTTTTTTAATATTTTAGGATTTTTTTAGAATTTTGTTATGTGATCGAATTTTCATCGCGTGGGTTAGCTGTGCTTTCGTTTTATAGTGTTGTGATGCAAAACTTTCAATATCTTAATATAAAAATAAATAAATTTAATGAAAATGATGAGTAAAAGTATTTCAAAAGTCCAAAGAGTAAAGTAAGTCTATTTATTTGTAACAAAAAAGGAGTAAAATCAAAACAAAACCGAACTTTTGTAGTGTGACGAATTCACTGTAAACAACCCTAAAGCGAAGCTGAGCTACAAAAAAATGTCATAAAAAATACTTAAATACTGTTGGGAAATACTAAAACTACCTAAATATATGTAAAGATACTCCTTACCTGTGTAATAATGAGGTAAATTGTAAGATTAAGGCGTGTAATTCTGCAGAAAAAGGCTTCAAATCTGCACAAGTACTTATGTCTCTACCAGGAACCAGTGCAACGCCGCGTGTAGAATACCACAGGGAGCCCAATTTAGAAAAAATGAAGCGATTTGGTTCTGAGAGCCTGCGCTATTGCCAGCCAGCGAAAGGCAACGCGCGAAAAAAAGAACAAGAGGATAGCGGTGAAATTATGAAGACTTTGATATAAAGGTAAAGATAGGGTTATTACTCTATTAGTCTATTAGGGTCATTAGATGGGATAGTATAAATATATATATATAAAAGGGATATTGCGGTTAAACCACGGGAAAGGAGAGCTAATGTCAACCATGAAAGGAAAGGCGTAAATAATGGAAAACAAAACTTTGATATAAATTAACAAATTTTCTCAATTAACAGATCAAAAACAGTTTTCCGTGTTTGATACTCTGATCAAAACACGCGGGATGTTGAGAGAACACGAGAGGAGCGTAGGAAACCACGACGCGTAGCGGAGTGGTTTCCAGCTTCTCGAGTGTTCTCTCAACATCCCAAGTGTTTTGATAAGAGTATCAAACACGCAAAAAATATCGTATTATTCTGATGTATTTGTAAACAATGACGCGAGCGTGTTTTGATGATATCCTCATCAAACATGGTTTTCGACCAATCATAGCGCGCGTACTATCCCAATTATTTTATAAAAAGTGCAAACAATAAAGTCTACCTTTTTGACAGTAAAGAAAGGGTTAAACCACGAGAAAAGGAAAGACTAGTGGAAATATAAATGTATTTCTATAACTGAAATACTGTGTTTGCGTTATCATCATATTTATTTAAGTAAATATTATAATATTTTTTGTACTAGTTAAATGAGTTTAGTTTTTAAAAATTAAAAAAAAAACAAACTTAAATTAGTACCATATCTTCTGTGTAACATTTCTATTCTTTATTAAACTTACGTTCTTAAAGTTTTATTTCCGGTGGTTTTATCCCTTTTATCGGTCATTCTTTCTTTCATTCATTCATTCATTTTTTTTAAAATTCACTATGAATGGAAGAAAACTAAAACATATCAAACTATGCAGTTCCGCAGGGTTCGTGCTACATTTTCGTTTCAAAATTCAAGGACTTTTCAAGCACAAAAATTAGATTTTCAAGGACAAAGTTTTTTGTATTAGAACGTGGTTTAAACATTGATTAAATGTTAAAGTGCAGCTAATTCAGCCGGGGCCACGTCCACCAATAAAAAACGATCATGACACGCAACCAACCATATTTTAAAAGGAAAGTTAGAAATAACATTAAGTTTGCATTAAATTCAAGAAGTATTCCAGGAGTTTTGGCGTTTTCCCCTATTTTCAAGGGCTTTTCAAGCGCCCTTAAGAACGTGTTTTCAATTCAAGGACTTTTCAAGGATTTCAAGGAGTAGCACGAACCCTGGTTTCAAGCACGACATTCTTGTTGGAATTCCATTCGCTTAAGGGGAGAGAATCGTACTCATTCCGATCCAAGAGAAAGCGCGTGAGTGGAGAATGGGGAGAGAGGAGAGTCGTACTCAGTATTCTCTTCCAACCTATTACACAATCCCTTCGCAATAAAGCTTATTCGTTGGACGCTAAGCTTTGTCCCATTGACTAAGAGATTTGTGGAGCTCGATATAAAGTTTTCATAGGGAAATGCTTGGTCTCTTCCGTACTAGTTTTATAGCCCAGTCACCAGAATCGAGAAATTCTTTTGGGGGACTGGGAGCTAGGAAAGAATAGCCAATACAATAACAGCGTAGAGGGAACCTCCAAGAATGGTGAGCATGCCAATCATGACGCCCATTAGAGCCCAGCATCGAGCATTTTTGGATTTGAAAACCGATTCTTCTTTCTTCCCATTTTCGTAGTTCATATCAACCTGAAATAGAACAAGAAGTCAGCACTACAAAAAAAGAAAAAGAAAAAGAAAAAGAAAAAAAAAAGAAAGAAAGACGGAAGGAAAGACAGAAAGAGAGAGAGAGAGAGAGAGAGATGTCTTTTATTTAATCTCGGGAAATTTCATCAATGTACAAATTGGTTTTCATGAAAACCGAGTTCATAGGTAATATATATAAAAAATTAATAATAACGTTAAGAATATATAGACAGATTTATGAAATACATTCTCATCTACCCCCCAAAAATATTATAGTAATTAAAGTGTTAAGGACCAACAGACGAAAGATTCCTCTTAAAAGATTTTAAATTATTGGACAGTCTGACACTTTGGGGTAACGAGTTCCACACTTTTGCACCGTCATAAGAGAGAGCTCTTTTTAAAAACTCAGTGCTGGGTTTCGGTAACTTTAAGCACTTCTCTCTACCACGAAAATCGTAGGTATTTTCTTGAAAATAAAAGAGTTCCCTTACAGATTTTGGTGCAAGTGCATTTAAAGTCTTAAACATCATTATTGCTTTATGCTCCTTTCTTCTTCTTTGTAAGCTTTTCCAGCCTAAAGAAGTTAAAATATCACTAGATCTGACATCGTAGCTGCTTTTTGTTATTATTCTTGCAGCTCTATTTTGCATTTTTTGCAATCTTTCAGCAGACGTTACTGGTAAATTATCCCATACCACGTCACAATAGTCAAACCAAGGTAAAACGAGAGCCTCATATATGGTAATAGCTGTCTCCAAGGGGATGTAATCGCGGACTCGTCTTATGCCACTCAATCCAGAGGATATTTTTTACAAATGTAATCAATATGAGCAACCCAAGACACCCGTTCGTCAATCACAACACCCAGAGTTTTTGCTGTAGAGACTCTAGTAATTGGTTTGCTATTTAAATATATGTGTGGTTCGGAGGTAATTTTTTTCAATTTATCGTCAGAAGCAATAAACATGTGCTCTGTTTTAGCTGAATTTAAGCTAAGTTTGTTAGCTTTCAACCAGTTATGAATATTGGAAATATCAGCGTTCACCTCGTCAAATAGAGTCTTTTGTGATGTGCCACAAGTGGTGAGACTTGTGTCATCAGCATACATTCTAGCATTTGAAAATTTGACACTATTTGGCAGATCGTTTATGTAAATAATAAATAATAATGGCCCAAGGATTGAGCCTTGAGGGATGCCGCAATCGAGTGTTCTAGAGCTAGATAAGGTATGGTTTATGTAGCATCTCTGACTACGATCTGTGAGGTAAGATTTGAACCACTTTATCGACTCTTCTGCAATCCCATAATAGTATAATTTTTGGAGAAGTATGGAGTGATTTACTGTGTCAAAAGCTTTTTTAAAATCTAGGAAAGTGACACAGTTCAATTTACCTTCATCCATATTGGTAAGCCACTCCGTTGTGGCTTCTAGGAGTGCAGTA
This sequence comes from Actinia tenebrosa, assembly GCF_029948245.1. Classification (NCBI taxonomy): domain Eukaryota; kingdom Metazoa; phylum Cnidaria; class Anthozoa; order Actiniaria; family Actiniidae; genus Actinia; species Actinia tenebrosa. Next base: position 6,625,828 of record NW_028292569.1, on the reverse strand, counting down.
GTAGTCGAATGAAGCGGTCTAAATCCCGACTGCTTTTGAGAAAGTAAATTATTTGAGTTTAGATACTCATATAACTGGTTAAAAACTATTCTCTCGAAAATCTTAGCAATAGTAGGTAAGACCGAAATGGGACGGTAATTATTCAAATCATCTTTGTCATTAGCTTTATGAATTGGCGTAACTTTCGCAAGTTTCAAGCCGTTAGGAAAAATCCCTTTATCAACTGATTGATTGAATAGCTTCACTAGTGATTGACTTATTACTGGTGAAGCAATCTTGATGAAATGAGATGGTATACCGTCAAGACCTGTCGCTTTTTTAACGTCAATAGAATTAATGATTTTCATAAGTTCATCAACTGATGTGTGTCGTAAGGTGAATGTTGAGCCAATTCTAATTAGATAATCATTATAAGCAGTCGGTCCATCGGGAATTAAACAAGCTAATTTAGTCCCAATTTCAGAAAAATGACAATTGAATACCTCAGCTATTTCCTTCGAGTCACACATCGATGTATCACCTGTTTTGATAGATGTTACATAAGAGCCAGATTTAGTCCTTCGTGAGAGGACTTCATTAATAGCTTTCCAGACCTCCTTTGAGTTTTTTGAATTTTGTGCAAAATGATTTTCATAATATGACTTCTTGGCTCTTTTTATCTTGTTGTTGACGCGATTTCTAATAGACTTATAATCACTCCAGTCGTCCCTCGAATTCGTTTGAGTAGCTTTTTGTTTCATTTTATCTCTATCGTACATAGCTTTCCTCAAATCAGTTGTCATCCAGGGAGACTTCTTGTTTCTTATTCGTTTGTTTTGATCGGAGCGTGCGAGTCAAGAACAGAGAGAAATAACTCTTTCCATCTGTCCCACATGTCATCCGGGCTTTCCTTATTATCCAAACAATCCCAAGGGAGTGTTGCTAAATCCATAAGAAACTTGTCGGAGTCAAAGTTTTTAGCCGATCTAAATGAGATCTTACAGTGATTGTTGTTTGTCGGAATTGCTATTTTCCGTATTGTATAAACCAGACTATGGTCACTGATACCAATGTGAACCACTCCACTTCGGACTACCCTATCTGGGCTATTCGTTAAGATCACATCAATGAGGGTTTTACTTTTTTCAGTGACTCTAGTTGGTTCTGTGATTAACTGCGTAAGTTGAAACAATTCAGCAGTCGTATTCAAATAGCGGGTTTGCTGATTAATATTAGTAGATAATAAATCACAGTTTAAATCCCCTAGGATATAAATTTCCTTAAACTCAGAATCTATTTTTGTTAACACATTTTCAAATATATTGAAAAATGAGCGTGTATCATAGTTAGGAGGCCTATAACAGGCTAAAACGGCAAAAGACTTGCTATTTGGCTTCATGATTTCAAAACACAGGGACTCTACTTTATCATCAGTTAAGTCACTACGGTTTTTCCCATTTACGCCCTTTTTCAAGTATAAACAAACTCCCCCTCCATTGCGGTTTCTATCAGACCTATGGATGTCATAGCCTTCGATGCTCACCATTGAACTTGGGATTGATGGATCGAGCCTTGACTCATTTATGCAAAGAAGATCAAAATTTTGCTGAATGACCCATGATCTCAGTTCATCTATATGAGCTACAAGACTAGTTATATTTAAAGAGGCCATTTTAAAACCTCTAACATTAGGAATAGAATGAGGTCTATTATCACCGTCAGACTTATCAATATTAGTATTTGAGACAATACTAGAGGGATGAATAGAGGAATCTGTTTCGTCTAGTGGTTCCTTACCTTTTAATCATGCTTTAGATTTAAGATATTTATTGAAATCTTGCGCAAGGATTCCTATTCCTGCACGATTTAAATGCAGTCCTTTGGTGTTAAGTCCTTTCTCTGTTACATTATGAGAAATATAGTCCCATTCCCGTTCGTTGCAGAAGGCTCTAAGCGATTTGTTCACATCCTTTCTTGCTGTTTCAAGGAGACTCGAGTCTTGGCGAATGATTAATTCAGATATCGCTATTTCACAAGACGGCAGCTGTTTTTCCACAGATTCGCAGATTCCAACTATCCTCTCTGCAATGGCCTTAGATTCATCAGACTTAAGATTATTTGTACCAATATGTACAATAAGATTATTAGGTTTCCTTCTGATTATTGGCTTTATATAGTCCTCCATATCCTCCACTGTGGCCCCTGGGAAGGGTTTTATATTAACTCTGTTTGTCTTGCTTGACATTTTCCAACCTTCGAGCTTCGATATTATAGAATCTCCAATTATAACTGTACTAGTTTTGTTTCTGTCCTGAAGCGAATGGTCCTGGTTATTAGTAGGTAGCTTGTTCTCAGCTTTGTTCTTTGGTGTTGTCTTTTGTTGCTTGGCCTTTTTTTGTTTCCTTTGTACCTTTTTCCAGTTACAATGAGATTCATTCATTGTGTCACTCATACTACTCTCCGGGGTCGTAAGATCAACTACAGTAGCTTGTTTAGTTTCCGTATGATCATTGTTCTTGCATTGATCATTGTTCTTACATTGATCGTTTTCTTTCGTAACTAGCCTCAACGCTGTTAGTAAGCTGGCTTTTTCGTCTTGTAATTTGCATACTTGCTGTTTTTGAATTTTAATTTCCTCCTGAAGATTACAGATAATTTTACGAGAATCATCGTTTTCCTTCTTCATTTGTTGGATATCAAAGTTCTCTCCGTTTTGGAAAGTGTCTTTCAATAAACTTATTTCTTTACGCAAGTCAGTCAGTAAACCGAATAATAATGAGGCAATTTCAGAATCAGTCGGTTGTGAAGGCTCAACTCTTTTTCTGCAGGACCATCATTCTTGCTTGGAAGAAGTTCATGAAACTTATTCCTAAGGCATTCTTGATTTGGCCCAAAGATTTTCAGTCTAAGTGATGATGTGTAGAATCTTACGGAGCATTCCTTGTCATCGGTACTCACTTTATACGTTATTGCGTTGTGAGCTTTGTCTTCTTTAAAGACGCCATTACTGCCTTCTTGGACATCGAACATAAAATCCACCAAAGATTTAAGTTCTTGTTGCGTACCACGCCAAGTGAAATCGTTATCCTTTTCATCATAACTTAAATACTCAATAAGATTTGCCATTTGGAGACAAAGATTCGATAAAAGCTTTATAAAATGTTGAAGATTACGGAGCGGTTACGAACACGTCTGCATAGACTGAACAGACAGACGGACAGAGAAAGAAAGAAAGAAAGAAAGAAAGAAAGAAAGAAAGAAAGACGGAAAGAAAGAAAGAAAGAAAGAAAGAAAGAAAGAAAGAAAGAAAGAAAGAAAGAAAGAAAGAAGGAAGGAAGGAAGGAAAGAAAGAAAGAAAGAAAGAAAGAAAGAAAGACGGAAAGAAAGAAAGAAAGAAAGAAAGAAAGAACGACGGAAAGAAAGAAAGAAAGAAAGAAAGAAAAGAGAAAAGAAAAAAGGATAAAGAAAAGAAAAGAAAAGAAAAGAAAAAGAAAAAGAAAAAGAAAAAACACGATGAAATTGCTATTTGAAAGCACGTGACTATATCAAAAGTTATATAAAATTGAAAGACTGTGTAATTGTGACGTCACACGGCACGGTGAATGACGGGATATATTGACGTCATTATTGGTCCAATCACAACGCGCGAGATCAATGTTCATCCAATCAACGCTTGAGATGGGACTTTTTTACCAGGATATATTCAGGCGAATGGCGTCCGCACATTAACTAAGATAACTGCCATAATCACGTGACTGGTGCGAAAGACCGGAAGTGAAACGAACGGAAGTCGAATATCCGTTAGATCTACTGCTTACCTGGACAGAATATATTAGAGCCACTAAACCAAGAAGAGGACAACAGCACAGAAAACTGAAGATGGATAGCAGGAGGTGATTATCTGGTTTAGGGATGTACCGACCCTGTGGAGAGATGTTACTATGGTTACAGCTAGATGATTAAATCATATCCGTCGTCATCATTATCAGTATTATTATGTGTCATCATCATGCATCATCATCATGTACTTTCACCATCATGTATCATCATCCTGTATCATCATCATGTATCATCATCAACATGTATCATCATCATGTATCATCATCATGTATCATCATGTATCATCATCATGTATCATCATCATGTATCATCATCAACATGTATCATCATCATGTATCATCATCATGTATCATCATCGGCATGTATCATCATCAACATGTATCATCATCAACATGTATCATCATCCTGTATCATCATCGACGTATCATCATCATCATGTATCATCATCATCATCATGTATCATCATCATCATCATGTATCATCATCATCATCATGTATCATCATCATCATCATGTATCATCATCATCATGTATCATCATCATCACCATCATATATCCTCATCATGCATCATCATGCATATCTTCACCATGTATCATCAGCATCAGTGTCATGCATCATCATCATCAAGTATCATCTTCATCATTATCACCGACAATGATCGATGCCCATCATAACAGATAAAATGTTAACACCGTACACATGTAGTCACCAAGTTTACCTACCACTTTCCTTCCAGGGTTAACGCTAGCTTTCCTCTCCCTCGGTTCAACCGTAATAACCCTATCTTTACTATTATAAAGCGAATTGTCAAATCTCCCAGAAAGAGGGCTGTCGATTCCTGTTCGTTGAGGGTTCGTTAATACCGACACAGCTATCGAGTGTCTCCGAGGCTGCTCGTAATTCCCGATTGACAGCGATGTCTTTTTCACTCCGCTATACCTTCCATTAAATGTCGGTGTCGAACCAATTAATACTTTTATGTCTTTATTACTTTGATTTTCACAATTTTGAGGAATATCGGATCTTAATCTCTCCGAAGAATTATTGATTTCGTTTTTATCACACTCGAGCAATCGATTATCCAACGGAAAGGATTTCTGTCCTATGGAATCGTCGCGTCCATCTATCGAGTCTGTCAGCTCATGATCCGTAGGATTATCGATTTCGTCCAATTTCGCTTTTAATTTTGAAGGGATTTTTTGCGAATAGTTTGCTGTACCGAATTTAGTATTTAAACTTGCAGCAGGTAACGACTGTCGCCGCGAAGCTCCAACAGCATATCGATTAGGATCCCGCAGGTATCGAGGTAATTGTCCCGCGGGTATCTCGGCTGGCGTGACCGTTGCGCGTCGTTGTTTGATCCGGGTACTCGAGAGTATGCCATTGTTGTCGGTTGATTTTGGTGAAAGTGGTTGGTCCTCACTGTTATCCAATGAAATGACTGGAAGGGAGAGAAATACGCATTTTATTAGTGATTCATGGATGTAGGTTAAACAGCGTTCCAGCATTGTTCGGCACAGAACAGTAATGGCACGATACGGAACATGACGTGACTAGTGACGTGTGCACGCAAAAGAAGATTTACTCATAATAATAATAATAATAACTTTCACACAGAATTCAGAAAGCTAACCACTTATTTACACTGAAGCTGTACTCACCGGTATTTGATGTTGTCATAAGAAATGTTCTTTCAGTTGCAGGCTTCAGGTTCATACATTTTAAACACTTCCCGTCATTTTTACTTCTTGTCTAGCAAACTCGTGTCTTAAATGATGTCTGCGTTCACCTAAAAATAAAATAAAATCACACACTCTATGATGATATTACTTCGAGGGAATTGATGTTTACTGCACAAAGTATTTCAAAGACATTCTCTTTCTCCTTCTCCTTCTCCTTCTCCTTCTCCTTCTCCTTCTCCTTCTCCTTCTCCTTCTCCTTCTCCTTCTCCTTCTCCTTCTCCTTCTCCTTGCCTCTCCCTCTCCCTCTCCCTCTCCTTCTCCTACTTCTAGATCTAGTTCCTCAATGACCTCGACGTCGCCGAGAAACAAAAAACTTCAACTGACATTGGAAAAGCCGATAAAATACTGTATATGGTTATCGTGTTAGTAGTCAGTGAGAGTGTCTTGCTCAAGACAAGAATAAACTCGTGTGTACATGTGGAACTCCTTCAACCATTTTGTATATCTTTGTCGATTATTCCGGTAAACCAATAAAAATATTTCCAGGTACAAATAACGGCTGTGTTTCTTGCTTGCTCTGGGTTAGACTTGTATAAGTGTCTAAATATTCAGAAATACCAAGTAAAGAATGAACAACTTCAACAATACTAACACTTTGAAATACTATAGACTTTCACTGAAAAAACCTGAATATTGTACACAAAATTGGAGGCCAACCCTGAGAAACAGATAATTCATTTGAAAATTTTATTCGTTTTTATTCTTATTCTCATTGATAAACTTTGGACCATACCTCCAGACCCAGTGCTGAAGCGCAGTATGGCATCGCGAAGCATTTACGGCTATGCCGGAGATTTTGGACCCGACACCGCTATCCAGTGACTGATCAGGAAGCTCGGCCGAAGCCTAAGGGAGAGGTTAGTCGGCCCCTAGACCGTAAATGATTAACTCCTTGCTATGACCAGCGATATATTGATCTTTTCTTTAGTGAGTACTTTCTTGTGGTCGCGTTTTTTCATGTGGGAATAGAGTTTTGACGTCATTTCATTGAGAAAAAAGCGAACTGCGCATGCTCAAGTTCGCAATCAAGGGCGAATTGAACACGCCCAAAACTTCTTTCAATAATTCATAAAAGGCAATAAATTTTAACCCATGAAGCTGTCGTGTCAACCTTTCTTATTTTAAAGACGTTTTTCACTTGGTGGGATTATTGCTATTATTTCATTGATAATCTATTAATCCACCCCTTAATCCTTAAGCCAACATCACAAAGGAACCAAGGAACAAAGGAACACTGACAAAAGGGCAGATTTTTTGTTTAACTTTGCAAGGTCTCGACGTATTCATAAATCACGAAAGAAGACCTAGTTCTTCTCGGAATACACTAATTACTGTGTAAACTACTCTATAAGATGTCTGTCAAGAATCATAAAGACTCTAAAAAAAAACTCATAATTTTCAAAAACTATATCGCTTAATATTTATCAGTTCATTCAGAAAGTTTAACTTGTTTGGAAGTGGAGATGACCGATGTAAGTGGAATCAAAGTGTTAACCCAAAGCAAAACTTTTATTCGAAAATGAGGTTTAGGCCTTCATTTGCTTATTTCCCCTACATTTTCTATAAAAAAAGCCTGACAAAGCAAGATTCTAACACAAATGCAACAAAACATCTTTGTATAATTGAAAATACCGCTTCAAACAGGGATTTTATCATAGTACATAAGTTTCTAACTGTTTAAAAAAGGTTTTGAGTGTTAACCCAAAACGAAAATTGGGATCAAAACTCATACGAAAGTCTAGTTTTTGGTGCTTTTTGCCATTATTGCACATTATTGAAAAACAATTTCCTCTTAAACTGTGCTAGCCTTTTCTGGAGCGAAACTTATTTTTTTCAATCGTAAAACAGATCAGTTTGGATTTAAAACGATAACATATTTTTGCATTTTAGATAGAAACTTTTATTTCATCAATTAACTACTTATCTTCCTAAATAAAAAGTCGGATTTTTAAAATCTATTTTAATTTTAATTATATATTATTTCAATCCACTTTTGTACAATTAACGGTCGTTCCACCTGATATTTAATAGTTGTTTTTTTTAAATTTCAGTTCATAAATTTCAAAAAGATTTCAAAGAATATTTGACAAATTTGACAATTTTCATATCATGTTTTCGCATTCTAGCTTTCTAATTGAGGTCAATTGTAGACGAGAATCACTAAAGTGTTCAAAAACGCTCTACCACAAAAAGAAAATTGTTCTTTAGCATTTAAAGATTGCCATAGTATTTTCTCATTAAAAAAACAATGAGGTATTTTCAAAGTTGTTCAAAAGGCAAATCCTAGGAACAGTTTTACTAAAATTGAACAAAGAAACATCATTGTCGTTACGTGACTTACTTAGTAAACAAGAGTTTGAAGAACCTTGAGTAAATAGTTATCAAATACAGTCGTAAAATACGAACAAGCTTTGAACAGCTTTGAAAGTTTAACAAGTATATGTGAAATGAGGTTCAATCCTTGAAATTTTGAATTGAAGCTAAAATAAAAGATTTATAGATTTGAAGTTGGAGAATGATGTCAAAAGATTATTAACTAGTGACATTGTCAAATTATTTATCTTAGATTCTAGACAGATTCCAGCGTTGTTAAATGAATAAGACCTCTTATTTTAGGTTGCAAAACAAAGCATTTAACGAGGGAAATGATTCAAATTTTTAAATAAAAATTATCATTAATGACAGGCAAAGACATGTATAATAGCACATGACATCAAAACCACTACAGGCAGCAAAATAACTACAAAGACCTTAAAATTAAAGCTATAATTACATTATTAACCAAATCAAAATTTGGCTGCTTTTTCAGCTAATATAAAGGATGCACACTTTATATCGGTTTTATCCCTTCTGAGAAACGAGAGTTAAATATTTTTTCAAGCTAGATTTAAACGATATAAATATACCTACCTTAGAGATAATTTATCGCATCCACACTGACCTTGCTTGGTAGGATTGATCTTAAATCTTGAAATATATCCTCTAAATCGAGTCTAACACCAAAATTGTACCTTTTAATAAATCTGTTAAGCTCAATTTAAATATCGTAAAACAAAGCAAGTGAAAAGCTTAAGATAGCTAATAAAAGCCGAAGGTATAGTGTGCGAGGCGTTGATCAACGACGTGATGTTTTTCCAAGCAGCGCGAAGTATCACGTCACAGGTGGTGTCCTAGCAACGTACCCGGGTTTGTTTGTCATCGTTTTGATGGCCCCGGTGGCAATAGAGATAATAACTTCTAAAGACTTGAGTGTTTACTTCCGTTTGAAGGAGATCGCATTGTTTTCAAATGAAGACCAGGAAAACTATAGGGATTAATGAGTAATTGTCGAGTATTCTGACGTGGTTTCCGCAACTTGGAGCGTAATAAAAGAGGCTTACCTTGCCTTGCACGTTCGCCTAATGCTCTTCTCTTCTTTCCCTATATATTTCAGCCCTTTCTCTACAACAGCAATGAATTTTTTTTCATACAGAAAATTGCCTAGATTTTTTCACAGTTTAGCTTACACAAAAGATATTAGTCTAAATTAGAAATATGAAGTAACTTTATACATCAAATTTTTTATTCATAAAAGACTTAGATGGCCATGGTTTAATGTATGTCAGTCTCTTGAGTATTACTTCTTTCTTTACTAGGAATGCTTTTCAGCTATGGTGCAATGTTTACCCATTTCAGACCACGTGTCATTCCCTTGAGTATCGTTTCTTTCTTTACTAGGAATGCTTTTCAGCTATGGTGCAATGTTTTCCCATTTCAGACCACGTGTCATTCCCTTGAGTATCATTTCTTTCTTAACTAGGAATGCTCTTCAGCTATGGTGCAATATAATGTTTTCCCATTTCAGACCATGTGTCATTCCCTTGAGTATTATTTCTTTCTTAACTAGGAATGCTCTTCAGCTATGGTGCAATGTTTTCCCATTTCAGACCATGTGTCATTCCCTTGAGTATTATTTCTTTTTTTTCCAATGCTTTCTCATTTCAGATTCTGAGACCTTTCTTGAAAATTGAGTATCATTTCATTCTTTGATAAAAATGCTTTCCAGCTCTTGAACTTTAAGACCTTTTTGGGATTTGCAAAATACCGCCTTCATAAGCGATAGACACTCACTTAGGGTCAGCCTCAATTTAGTGTCCAAATATATTCACAAATACGAAGGGTAAAGTAAAGAATGCACATTTCAACTTACCGCCATTTGCATTGCTACGCAGCCACCCCAGACAAAAATCGCGACGTGCACTTTGCAATAGACTGCCGTCAATCAAACCCGTTGACATCAATTACACGCGTGTGTGATTCAAAACGCGCCAAAACTTGTCGATTGTTTACAAGTATTATGAGCCACACTCACCGGGCCTATCTGGGCCGATCCAAACGCGTGTAAATGACAAAATCTATAAAATCTATCAGTTTTCTCTGTAATCACAGAGTGGAACAATCACGAACGGAACCCTGAGATCCATGCTAGGTGAAAGCCCAAGATCGAGCACTCTCACCGCTACGCCACCCATGCTTCCCTGACGTCAACGTCTTTGATTGGAGTGGCCGTGTAGCAATGCGAATGGCGGTAAAAATACTACACTTTAAAATTTAACGGATCTTCGCTGTAACACGTGAATAATGTTCACAAAATCAAGGCTGTCCCTCAGCAACAGAGATTTTGAAACTGAAGTATTTAACGGTCGTCGAACCAAACTGCAGAGTACCACAGGTAGCCCATAGAAAAATAATTTAAGTACTAGGAAATGTGTACAGCCATGAGAATAAGATAATACATAATTACGATCAAAAGACACAGGGATCCCAACACTACTGACGCGAATCCCCATCGCCATGCCTGTTGGGAGTTGTAGATCGCGCCCACTCGGTTACCATGGTAGTAATCAGAATTCACCTGTTGATCAAGGGATAGGAGTTAGTTGGAATACGCGTAATATTGATTGACATGTGAAGCAAAGTGTACCCGATAGAAGTAGAGTGACTCTATTGCGCATGCGTGGACCTTACGGACCGTGCCGTGAAGGTGTCATGTCCGATCACTTTCATTGGCTTTAGAAGTGATCTGGAGCACTGTATCTGGTTCAACAAATCGGGCTTATGAAATTACACCATCACGTACCTGCACCCATAATACAGCTTGGGCTGCCCGTGGTTGGTTGACAGAACAATAAAATCCCTGTGTTCTCGGGAATTGAATTCTTTCTCATGTAAAACGATTCTATTATTCCTGCCATCTAACATGGCTGCCATTACGTGATGGTCTTAAAAAGGTCTCCTTTCGATGCAAATGCACGCCTGGCCTACCTTGAAGATGGCACAGGGAACTTTGAAGGGGACTATTGACTCATGCACGCTGCGCATATATTTTTCTTACCTGTATGGCGTGACACAGTGATATCAGTCCACACGGACATGCGCAGAACAATGTGCTAAGGAAGCTAAGTGTCATGTGATTTTCAGGCTTTGGTTCTTGGAGTACTTGTCGCTAGGCAACATATATTCATATTATCAGAACGTTGTCTAATAAAATTATTTTGCTTTTTTAAAGGGTTGTCGGACCAATGAGAACTCGCTATCTCACCTGGCTCGAGTAGCCATTGTCTATCACAAAAGACCGCTGACCAGTATTGACAGTGGTGGTACTATTCCCATCATGCACCTCGATAGCTATCGGAAGAGAGTGTGACGTCAAGGGAGGGAGAGACGAAGAAGCCTGGGGAGGACTGGTTTGATTCACTTGTTCCAGCCCTTCTTGTGATGTTGGAGGTGGTCCTTCATAGGAATGAGGAAGAGCTGTATGTACTGACGAATAAAAGTAGGAAAAGTTAAAATTAGGATAAATGGAAGGGATAGGATGGGAAATATGAATGGATGGGATGGATGGAACGGATAAAAGGTTGGAACTGAACGAATGGATGAAATGGATAGAGAAATTATTAAATAGATCGTTAGATGGATGGATGGATGGATGGATGGATGGATGGATGGATGGATGGATGGGTGGGTGGGTGGGTGGGTGGATGGATGGATGGATGGATGGGTGGATGGATGGATGGATGGATGGATGGGTGAATGGATGGATGAATAAATGGAAGGGATGAACGAGGATATACGAATGGATGGTATGGGATGGATTGATATGGGAAGTTGGAAGAAAGGATGGATAAAATGGATTGATGGATGATCGAGATGAGATGAAGGATGCATGTATGCATGGACCAGACGAAATATGATCGGATGGGATAACAAATATATATCGAAAATAAAAATAAAATAAAATAAACAGATAACATATAGAAGCAACACTAATGCATACCTTTTTCTAAAAAAGTCGTTGCCATGGCAACAAAAGTCTTTCCCATCCAGACTTGGTGGCAAAATGTTTGTGTATACATTCACATACTCCTCAAGCAGTATTTCAAACGACAAGAGATGCTGCTGTAAAACAGTCACGTGAATTGTGGAGTCGATAAGTATAGGAAATGCCACCTTAGATTTTCTCGAAGAAGTAATGAAAGATTCGACGCGCCTTTGAAAAAATGGGTTAATAACCATGAGTGCAATTGGTATTTTTTCATTAACTCTTCAATTACTAAGAAGGCATTCCATCTTAATAAACTACGCGTTTCTGAAGTAAAAGAAAGAAGGAAAGAAAGAAAGAAAGAAAGAAAGAAAAAAAAAAAAAAAAAAGACAGCAAATACCAGAGCGCTGAACTTTGTTCCAGCCAACCACAGCGCGTTCAGATGTTTTGTCGCCGGCCCTCATCAATAGGCTACTGTGACCCAAATTTTGCGATATTTTTTTCTGTTTTCTTTAGACTACTGAAATATAATATACGTACCTACAAAAAGCAGAAATATGGAAAGGAAGAATAAAAACAATTTTACTATTGCGCCACATTTACTTCGTTCCTTCGAGCTCCAAAAATTCTTATTGGCCGGTCATTTTGTCCACTCATGCTTTGCGCGCCGCGTTCACCGCTTGGTTACGAGTAACGCAAATATAAATCGCGTAACGGCGATTCGTCTCGTATTTTCGAGATTGGGTTTTGTGGAATTTAGCTATTGCACGCGCTGTGCAATTAATTGATTGAAGGAATTTGGGACAAATTAACAGCCAATGCGACCAATCAGAAACAAGTATTTTACGTAGACGTGGAGCAGATTAATAAGAAAATTGGCGGGAAACATGACGCGGATAGGCATGATACTAATAATCATAATTAATAATAATAATAATTAATAATTAATAATTAATAATAATAATAATAATAATAAAAATAAATGTAAAGAAATAAAATTGATAATTGAATTGGAAACTTTTGTAAATTATTGAAACGATTTTCAGACTATATTATATTGAAATAATGATCAGAAAAAATTAATATGAAACTTACGCTTAACAAAAGGTCAACAAAAGGAAACTGACGCTCACGCCCCCTCCTAAATCACGGTCAAACACGCAATTTTGAACATTTTTTTTGTACATTTTGTTGGATATATTCATCTCTTCTAACAATATGAAAAAGGTAGCAACGGAAAACGATAGAATAACATCTCCTTTCAATGTTTTTAGTTTTCTGGATCTCGTAGATTATTTTTTACCCCGGTCAATTTGGAATTTTTGATCATCGGTGAGGTCAATGTTTGTATGGCTTTCCTCATATTTCAGCACACGTACATGCACAAAAACCCCTATAAATAGCTCCAAAATCAACCAATCAAAAAGGTAGCAGCTGAATTGATTAGTATATGGAAAAACCCGCATTTTGATGTAAAACAGACCCACATTCGTAAGGATTTTACGCGGTCAAAATGAATTCGAATGTTATACTTCTTGCCTCTCTCGTACTGATTCTCTTCGCTGCCCCTGCTGTCGAAGCACTTGGAGAGCAATCTTCCGAAGGAGGTTCGAAAGGAGCAGAATTTCCTCATTTTTTCCACGAAATCAATAAGTAAGTAGCGTTGGGATTGATTTCTGGAAATGCGCGGGAATACTATAGTTTTAATTATATGTTTCCTAATTTTACAATTTCAGCTTTCTGATTTATACATTGTCGAAAAAAATACAACGCGATGGTGGAGAAAGCTATGAGTCGGCATTGAAGACTATTGTTGAAAAGGTTCTGGACGAATCGGGTCTTAAAGGGATCACCGTCAACAACAGAATTATCAGTGCGATCAAAACTCAAATTTACAATTTACAAGCAAAAGTTAAAGCAGCACGGTTAAAAGGCGGTGGCAGGTTGGCAAAGAAAATTTTAGACTCGTGGAAAAATGGAAAGACCTATCGGTTCAAAATATATTACAACGAGTTAGATGTTGGAAAACTTAAAGAGGAAAATAGAGAATTAAGGAAAACAAAAAGAAAACTTGAAGAATCATTAGTCCAAGAAAAGGTTAAAAAACTACACGTTGAAGAAAAACTCACGGACGCCTTAAAAAGAACAGAAAAACAAAGGAACTATTATAAGAAACAATTCAGAGCAATAGCGCTAAAAGTTGCCAGAAAACAAAACAAAGTGAGAGGTCCAGAAAAAAATAAAACTTTTAATGAATACTCCCCACAGCAAAGGACAAGAATAAGATCTAGTTTGAAAGAACAATGCAAGACAACACTATCCTTTCTTGGCCTTTATAATTTTATGGCTACGAAAGTTGAAGTTTTTAATCCTGATACCGGAATGTTTGAGACTTTTGAACTAGCTAACGAACAAGATATAGATTTTACTAACGCCCCAACAAAAGAATTGACTAGTGATGACATCAATGAACTGAATACCTGGTTATATATAAAAGACAAATTCAATCTTTCCAATGAAGCATGGAATGAACTTGCTCAAAAATCCAAGGAAATTCCATGTCAATATAAAATGGTAAAGAGGATGCAAGCATTAAATAGTCAATGGGAAGTAAGGCCAACCCCTGGTGATGCTGAAGGTATTCAGATTGAATTTGCTAAGAGTTTAGAAGAGCAAATAAAAAGGCTACAGAAACAGGGAGAACTGCTGGAAGGAAATACCATACAGGTCAAAATCAGTGGTGATGGGACTAATGTTGGAAGGACTTTAAAACTTGAAAACATTACTTATACGATCTTAAACGAAAAAGATATTGCTATGGGAGAGAAAGGTAATTATATACTAGCAGTCATAAAAATACAAGAAGATTATGTTAACTTAAGAATATCCCTTTCTGATCTTACAAATGAAATGTCTAAATTAAAAGAAATTACTGTCAATAATATAACATATAACATAGAATATTTTCTGGGTGGGGATTGGAAATTTTTAGCTTTAGTTTGTGGGTTGGGAAAGGCAAACCAAGATCATGCATGCATATGGTGCAAGTGCCCAAGAATGGAAAGGCATGATACTACTAAAACATGGTCAATTAGTGATTCAAAGCAAGGAGCAAGATCCCTTGATGAAATATCTAATCATGCCAAGTCTAAAAAATTTAATTGTAAAGCTGTTCCTCTCTTCCCTTTTATTCCTATTGATCATGTAATTATTGATAACTTACATTTATTCTTAAGAATATCAGATAATTTAATTGAGCTACTGATTAGAGAACTCAGAAGGCAGGATGCAGTTGACAAGCTAAAAAAATTTCCAAATGGATTTCAAAGGGATAAGTACTAGCACATGACAGGCTATGAAACCTTTCTAAACAACATTGGAATATCATTTTCATGGAAAATCAACAAAGATACTAAGAAATTAGAATATAGAGATCTAACTGGCCCTGAAAAACTTATTTTATTCCAGCATATTAACTTTTCTACACTTCTTCCATTTTATGACAAATGTAATGATCTTGAAAAACTCTGGATTGATTTCATAGAAATCATAGGGGACCTCAAACTTACATTTTCATCTGAGGAGAGCATTATCAATTTGAAATGCAAAATCAGAAATTTCTTCTCCTTATTTCTCTCTTTGTATCAGGCAAAAGATGTGACACCCTATATGCATGCACTGTATGCCCATGTTCCTGAGTTCTTATCACTGTACAAGAATCTCGCATATTTTACACAAGGGATGGAAAAATTTAATGACACTGCTTCAAAAAATTATTTTAGATCTACCAATCATAGAGGTATTTCTGCTCTGAAACAACTCTTTTTAAAGAAAAACAGAATTCACTTCCTTGAAGCAGAAGGCTGTGAGAGAGTTAAAGCCACATATCAATGTAAAAACTGCTCAAAAAGCTGCCATAATATTAAGACTTGCACTGAGAAATGTGCAAACTGTGGCTTTCAAACTTGTTGTGCACATCTTGAGAGAGTAAATAATGTATGGACAAAAAAATGCCTAATTGCACAATAAAGTTTTTAATAGGTTATTCACTGGGTATAGGGTATTCACTGTGATGATCAACATTCTAACACAACAGTTAATGTGCTAGATATTTAAACATACCTTGTATCAAAAATGATGTTCTGAATCTTCATTAATATAAATCAAAACATCAATGTAGAGCTATATTCAATCAAAACAACAATAAAAAATATTGCTTCTTCAGACTATTATATTGCCTCTAAAGAAATATGTATATATTAAGTATAATCTTATACCGAAATTATTAATTATTGGCAAAGAAATGTATTTTTACTTATTCCATTGTTGTTAATTCTTATCTATAATTATGTAATTATGTTTCATCAAATATTTTTTCTCAAGTCATTTCTAGTATTATGAACTAAATGTACTGTAATTGTAACGATTTCCATCACCACGAACAAATGTAAATACAATAAAATTTCTTTCTTCAATCTCAGACTTCACATATTGATCTCCAATTAACTTATATTCTACTATAGGATTAGATTTTGAAAGCCAGTAGCGAACTGTTCCTTTAATTACAAAGGCAAAGTCTCCATTACCATTAAAAATGCGCTCATCCCACTTTTTACCAAGGAAATTGTCAATGAGTCTGTTGGATGGTAGCCCGTAAATAGTCTTTTGTCTTTCTTTAATACCTCTTACTATTGTGGCAAGTCCTCCTTCAAACACATCTGGCTCAACCCTAAGCTCTATGCGTACAGCTGGATCATCCCTTCGACCAGAAAACAATTTTCTCTTGATTTCCCGATATAATTGTCCATGGAATATTTCTTGTCTATCTCCAATTGAATCTGCGGAAGGTATATTCAGCTTTTCATGACGAACAAAGGGAAAGCTTGCTCCATCTCCAAAAGATTTCCACTCGTCATACTTTGTACTATACCCAACATAGTGGATTTTTATTCGCTTCTTTGACTTATCTACCTCAGTTACTACCACGTCATAAAGATTATTGTCTTTCTTTGACGATTTTCTTTGCTTTGAAGGAAAATCCGAGGAAAATTCCTGCATATACCTCACTGCAAATTTTGACTCACGTTTTACACGAGTCGTGTCCGCCATTTTGAAAATCCATATATGGGATTGATTCGCATGCGCAGTACATTAAAATGTGTCCGCGTAGGCCTAGGCGCTAAAAAGAGCAAATGTTCATAAATGTATGGAATAAGTTTGATATGATAACGAGAACAAAAATAGGGGAAATAGCGAGAGGAATATCGAGAATTGACAATTAAATGTTAAAGTAACCGAAAATCGATGTCACTGATTGCCTTTCGTAAAGATATATTTTCTTTGAAATAGAGAAACTGTTTTTCTCTACCTTTGTAATCTTTGTGAAGTGTCGAGGTGGGCAGGTGAAACTGAAAAAAAATACAAAATCTCACTCGATAGGAAACGACATCGTGTCGTAATGGTTATTCAACACGAACTTATCAAGTATAATTTCTCTTCTTGAAATTTTAAATTCTATCGCAATATTATTATACAACTACAACATTTTCAAATCTTACTCTAGTTTGACCAAGAGTCAAGGAAATGCTTGATATTTGTTATTATGCATAGTTTATAGAGACTATTTAGAAATAAGTTTGCAAATGAGAATAATAATATTTTGACTTTTGAATATTCGGCCAGCTGGCGTCAATAGAAGAAAGAAATGGTTAGTAAACTTTCGATAGATCAAACGTTTCCATGCAAAATTTGCCCAAATGAATTCATGGCCTAAAAGATTTCCAAGTTCCCGCGTTTTTCCTACTAAATTGTACATGTTTTCTCTGATTTTCGCGGGGCAAGAATTACACAAAATACATTGTATAAAACTAGTGTTTGGGGAAAGATAAATATAACTTCATCAGTGCTCATGCCATCCATACAAATCTTTTCGATTTTTTCAACTCAGTGAAAAAAATTCCCATATTGGTATCAGGGTGATTTGTTTTTGAAAGTGAAAATGAGTTTGAATAAGTGAGTTCAATCGTATATTTATCACTACAAGACTATCTATTTAGACAAGCCATGCCTTATTTAACATACAAATTGGAGATTTACAAACCTATATCTTTAGATATAACTTACCAAAGTCTCCCACAAGGCAGCAAGTGAATGAAATAAATTCTAATTTGTAGATTTATCGTTTCTTTTTGTGACGAACAAAAAGTCGAAGAGACAGCCAAAAATGTTGAGTGTCTTTTTGGCACACTTTTCAAAACCCAAGTATGGGACCAAATGTAATGGATTATGCAAATATGATATTATGGATCGCGTTATGTCACGCAACCTTTATTCATTTATTATTAGTAAAAATACATAGGTGATTATTGAAAAGCTCGCGCGCTGATTGGTCGAGAAACTCACACAATCACACGATAATCACCTCCGGCGATAATCCAAAATGACGGCCAGCCGCTTCGTTGCTGTTACCGGAGAGGAATTAGAAATAATGAAAGAAAATACTGTCCCCAAAAGGACTAAAGAGGCTAACAAATTTGCACTAACTTTGTTCAAAGGTAAAAAACGACTTAAAACAATCAAATAAGCTCAAACAAACTGTTTTGGTTCGCAAAGTCGGAGTTTGCCTGTGTTGTAATTGAAAGCCGCGTTTGTCACTTCAATTCAAATTTTTCCTAATTTTAAATGTGTCTTTTATCTTTTGTTTTTTTCTTCTTTTTTTGAAAGAATCACCTGTGCATTTATACTAAAACAATTATTTGCCTCAGCCTCAGTGAATATCGGAAAATATTTTCCTCGCCGCTCGAAGACTCACGTCTCTGTAAATATTCCCCGATATTCACTTCACCTTCGGTGAATAATTGTTAATTATATCTGCAAATGGTTAGACCTTCAAGTCTTCTCGGACAAGGACTTTAAACCGTAGGCCCTGTCTCCTAACCCTTCCTAACCAACAGTAAATGGGGGAAATAAAAGAACCACTGAGAACGTAAAAAGAAACCTTGCCAGTGACCACCCTCAGTGCCTCCACTTCATACTAACCATCTCTCATGCTATTAAATTGCATAAAAAGCAATCTGTCATTCACAACTCCATGTAAAGCGCCTTTGATTATATCCACATAGAAAAGGGCGCTATATAAATCATAATCATCATAAATCATAATCATCTTCATATTCCCTTGCTTTTACATTATATCATCATATCATCATCAACAACAACAAAGACAAAAATGAAAAGAAAAGAAAAAAGGATAGGAACAATTTAAACAAAATAACAATAAAATAGTAAGTTTATTTGCTAAAAAATACCCACCAATAGTTTATAAATTTGATAGAAATGCTTAAAATTTCACTAAGATTTATTACGGCGCAACGAGTAACTTACGTCAAAACGCAAAAATTAAAAATTAAACCAATAACCGGTTGTTTTTTGTTTTTGTTTTGGATAGGAATGACGCAAAAAAGTACGCGCGCACTGTGTACTTTCATTAAGCACGCGCTCCCGACCAATTAACGCAAAATTTATAACAGTTATTTTATAATAGGATATATACTGTACATCAAAATAGCCTCCCCTCAACTGCAGGGTGGTGTTATCCATACACTGTCCTGAGATTTCTCTTGAGTTGTTCAAGGCACATTAGTATAGTGATCACACCAAGGATACCAAACGATATGGACGTCAAGGCCATGTTCTCTGCCTCTGCGAAATCATCTGCCGCACCTGCCTTTTCACCTTTATTCAATCGCTTCTTTCCCTAGTGGTATATAGAGTTGAGTTGAGTTGAGCTGAGTAGACAGTTGATGGAATGGATAGCTAATGAAATCGCCTATCACCTCTGGAGTCTAGGGATCGATTCCCAGATTTTGCAACAAACGTGAGTACAGGGATGGATGGGAATGGATGGGAATGGATGGATGGATGGATGGATGGATGGATGGATGGATGGATGGATGGATGGATGGATGGATGGATGGATGAATGGATGGTTGGTTGGATGGATGGATGGATGGATGGATGGATGAATGGATGGATGGATGGATGGATGGATGGGATGGATGGATGGATGGATGGGATGGATGGATGGATGGATGGATGGATGGATGGATGGATGGATGGATGGATGGATGGATGGATGGATGGGTGGGTGGATGGATGGATGGATGGATAGGTAGATAGCATGTTCTTGTACTACTTACTCTTATCCAAAACACAAGTGCCACTATCCCGATGGGTAGAATGGTTATCAATGATATGAGCACTATTGCAGTACGTATACCCGACCCGAACAAAAGTCTCTCAGCTGCTTTCTGTGGAAAAAGAAAGCCTGTTTAACGATCATGGAGGATGTTGAAGGAAGGAAGTTAACAAAAAAAAGAAGCAAGGAAAAAGCAAGCAAGCAAGCAACATAAACACAAATGAAAAGAATGTCAGGTCGATTCCTTCCATCGGAGGAAAATGTGTGTCATCTATAGAGGAATGTCACACGTAGTTACTAATCTTTGCTACCATCGAGGTTGAAAAACTGCATGCCAACATTCGGCACGCAAAAAAACAATAGCCAATGGAGCTGCTTCCTTGCAAATAGACTCTAAACCTTATGTAGGTCCATATTATTTCAATGTTTTTTTAAAATGAGCAGCTTGCTTTAATACCTCGTATTTAACATCTTCCACTTCGAATTTCTCTCGGTTTCTTTGCCCAGGGTATTCCATACCTTAAATTTAAAAAAAATTAAGACGAAAGAGATTCATTTTATGTAATAAACAAGATTTCTATGCTAAATTTTCGTTTTACAAACAAAAGCTTGGACGGGGTTGACCACTTTGCTCTTGAGAAGTCAGATAATTAATACTTATTCTTTCTTAGTTTTTGTTTTCTAAGTTCTGAAAGATTTTTGCTCATTTTAATCTTAGATTGATGGTATGGTAACTTTAATGGCAACTCTATTCAAACACGGAATCCCTTTATTAAATAATGCTCTCCCAGAGGGCCGTGGATAAAATTTACAAAAGTAGTTAAACACATATATACGTGGTCTTAAATCACAGATTAAAATACAGAGTTAGACGTTTTTACTTTAGTGTTTATATTGGTTTGCTCGAGTGTCTTTTTCGGCGAAAAAATATTCAAAAACAAACCTTTTGATTAATATTAGTAAAGGGGTTGATTAATTCTCGAGCTTATATTAAATTTTTAAGCTATGCTTCTCAGCTGAAAGATTACATTGTGTACACGAACTAAGATTATACTATACCTTTGTTTTTCATGAGAATCTTCGAATATTCCTGCAAGTCAAAGTTGGTCCAGCGACTTCTTCTAATTTTACACTGAGTTTGGAACACTTTATCTTGATATTTATTTGGTAAAAATTTCTGTAGTCGAAGTATGTTGGTTAATGCTTTGAATGCATTGGAGGAATTTACTGGTTCATTGAAGCGAAGATGACAAAATGAGTTTTGAATAAAATTTGCATTGATTTGTGGCGTTTGTTGTTTTGGTATTTTAATGGCAAAAAGGATAATTGAAAATGCAAACACAGCATAAGTAATAATAAAAACGAAAGAACGAACGAAAAAAGGAGAAATACAGGAGAAAAATTCGAAAATTAACTACAAAAATTAAAAAGGAGGAGAAAGGAAAGAATGAAAAAAGAAGAGAGAAAGATGAATGAAAATAAAGAATGAAAAGAAAGAAAGAAAGAAAGAAAGAAAGAAAGAAAGAAAGAAAGAAAGAAAGAAAGAAAGGAAAAGAGAAAGAAAGAAGGAAGAAAGGAAGAAAGGAAGAAAGAAAGAAAGGAATAAAGAAAGGGAGGAAGGAAGAAAGGAAGAAAGGGAGAAAAAAAGAAAGAAAGAGAGAACGAACGAACGAACGAACGAACGAACGAACGAACGAACGAACGACAGACAGACAGAAAGAAAGAAAGAAAGAAAGAATGAAAGAAAGAAAGAAAGAAAAAAAGGAAGAAAGAGAGAACGAACGAACGAACAAACGACAGACAGACAGACAGACAGACAGAAAGAAAAAAGAAACAAGCAAAGAAAGAAAGAAAGAGAGAAAGAAAGGAAGAAAAAAAGAACGAACGAACGAACGAACGAACGACAGACAGAAAGAAAGACAGATAGAAAAGAAAGAAAGAAAGAAAGAAAGAAAGAAAGAAAGAAAGAAAGAAAGAAAGAAAGAAAGAAAGAAAGAAAGAAAGAAAGAAAGGAAGAAAGAAAGAAAGAAAGAAAGAAAGAAAGAAAGAAAGGAAGGAAGGAAGGAAGGAAGGAAGGAAGGAAGGAAGAAAAAACATATCAACAATGTTCAACGAAAAAACCTGGGAAAGAGAAAAAGGTAAAAAATAGATGAAAAAATAAGCGAAAAATCAATCAAGCTTTGACTTTATTTCTGAAATTTAAAAGCTTCTCTTTTAAAACATATATTGCAGACTTTAAGAAGAATATCAAGTGAAGTGATGGAGGGGTGAGTGGGGAGGAGAGTAATGCACAAATTAAATCATTAAACAATAACTAGAAATATCAACCTATAAAATGCAGTGTTCAAATGTCATGATTTCACTAATTCTTCAAAAAAAGTTGGTATTAAATTAATCTGCTTAAAATATTTTCAACAAAAGATTTTAAAATCACAGTGTTCTGAAAATAAAGATGAATACTTGATTTACACATATCTATGCAGTTATAACTCAAATTTAGTATCTAAAAAAATCATTTTGTTAGTTTTTCTACAAGTTCAACTATTTTTGGGGTATCTACCAGTCCTTGGAATTGTCCTACAATCTGACCATTCTTTATTCCAAGAACAGTAGGTACAGCATTGACCTAAAATGAATTATATAAACACTATTTAATAAAAATTTTGGACTCTTTCTATTTTGAAACCATTCCAAGTTGTTTCGTAATCTCGTCTTAACACTTCATCCACACAAATTCACAGCATATAGACCATTTCTAAATTTGTACGTCAATTTGCTAAGCCTGTGCAAATGTGGTCTGTGGTCTTCAAAAACAGCAGTATGCATTGAATATGAAACTGGTGTATTCTGGATGGACATTGTATGACAAACAGCCCTTACTTTAAGCCTTGGATTACTAAACACCATTTATGTACTGTATGGCATTAAATACTCACTCCATACTGAAAGGCTAATTCTCCTTGCTCATCGACATCCACTTTGGCCAGTTCAACCTTGCCTTCTTGATTGGCTACTGCTGCTTCTAATTTTGGAGCCAAAGCCTTACATGGACTACACCAGCTAAAGCATAAAAACAGTTTTTTTAAATGGAGAACTGAATTTTTTTGCTGTAATTATTATAAGTTACATTATAAAGGGCTTGTTATGTTGTTGATTTTGGGGGGGGGGGGGGGGGGGTTCAGTAAACCAACCCTTACGTTAACCCTTGTTTGGGGAACACTACTCTTTCTAACCTCTACTCTCCTCAGACCATCACCACCCATTAAAAAACTCTCCCTCCATGGGGGAGGTATTGATATTTTCTGAGAGCACACATGCATTATACCCTCCTCAGACCCTCTCCAACTCCCTTGGAAATTCTAATCACCCTCCATGGGTGAGATATATGGATATTTTCTGAGAGTACACATGCAATACACCCTCCTCAGACCCTCCTTTTACATCTGATATCTTTAGTATTTAAACAGGATATATTAAAAAGGCCATGTTTTATATTTTAAAATTCCAATCCCCCTCCGTGGTGGAGGCATGGATATTTTCTGGAACTACACAATATACCCTCCTCAAACCCTCCCCACCCCTTGGAAATTCCAATCCTCCTCCATGTGTGAAGTATGAATATTTTCTGGTACTACACAATATACCTTCCTCAGACCCTCCCCACCCCTTAGAAATTCCAATCCTCCTCCATGTGTGAAGTATGGATATTTTCTGTAACTACACAATATACCCTCCTCAGACCCTCCTCACCCCTTGGAAATTCCAATCCTCCTCCATGTGTGAAGTATGGATATTTTCTGGTACTACACAATATACCCTCCTCAGACCCTCCCCACCCCTTAGAAATTCCAATCCTCCTCCATGTGTGAAGTATGGATATTTTCTGTAACTACACAATATACCCTCCTCAGACCCTCCTCACCCCTTGGAAATTCCAATCCTCCTCCATGTGTGAAGTATGGATATTTTCTGGAACTACACAATATACCCTCCTCAGACCCTCCCCACCCCTTGGATATTCTAAATCCTCTCCATGGGTAAGGTATGGATATTTTCTGTAACTAAACAATATACCCTCCTCAGAGCTACACAAAAAAAAACATTCATTATTCATACTTGGCATGGAAGTCTACAATAACAGGTGTTTTGGACTGTAAAACTCTGCTTTGGAAATCATCTTCACTCTTGATATCAAAAGTCTTTCGGAATACCGAAGATGTCGTAATATGAGCTGAGGTACCAGAGAAATACTTTGGTGAGAAGAACGCACGATGGTGAGATGCAAGTCGATGTGCCATTGTTCTAAAAAAATGATAATAAATTAACCTGTCAACAATCTGGCTTTGTACCAAAGGATGTACGAATGAGCTTTCAATGACAAATAATATTGAGGCCAATCTATTTTTCTCAGAATTTCTTTTAAGAGTTTGAACTGTTCCAATTTATTTTAGGATGTGCTGGTGTTATGCACTGCATAATGAAAATCATACCTTTTATTGCTGTGGTTGTTAGTTTGAACCATGTAAAAACCATTACTATTTTTGTGTAGAGTTGATCCTTCGTTTCAAGGGTTTTTTGCTAGGTTTTCCATTTTCCTCCCTTTCCAAAAATCAACTTCTAACTTCTAACTTCATCATGGATATGTTGGTCACAGGTTTTAACAATTTAAAAAAAAAAAGATTGTTGAAGTTTTGGATGCATGTTGCATGTTGCATACTGCATCTTGCATGTTGTATCTTGCTTACTGAAGTTTGTAATGCATTGTGTTCATAAATGTTACAGATGTTTATATACTAAAATATGCTAAATATGCATATGGAAATCTTTTTAAATACGATAGTATATAAGCTTACTAATAATTGTAATAAGCTTCATACAAACAAGCTCAACAAGTGACAAAGGTATGTCAAAAACACTGAAATATTTTACTAAATTTTAAGCTATAGAATTTGTTGTATTATATTAAGGAGGCATTAGTAATGTTCATACTTTCATTTCTTACCTTATTTAAATGTTTTAAAGGAATAGAACAAATGATCAAAGAGAATAGTCTTTTGTTGACGAAAATGTTCTAATTTTTTTCCAGTAAACATTCCAGTCCCTCTCGACCAAGTCGATGGGCATTGTGGGTACACAGGAAACCCACAAATAGAAAGGAAAAAACTTTCACTTTTAACTTAAAAATTTAGATTTAAATTCCAAAATAACACATCGAAATATTTTAGAAGTATTAAGATTTATGGGAAGGGAAAAAGTTTAACTTATTTTATTTTAATTTTTACTATTTGATATTTTTTGAGGTGCTTGCTAGATACAAATGTGGAAATATTAACCAGAAAATATTTACTTCACTTTTCCAAATGGATGATAATTATTTTTTCACAAATTTGGAAAAAAATTCTTTTTGAGAAAAAATTTATTTGGTGTTCAAAAATATACGATTTAAGAATTTCTTACGGTGCATTGTGGGTCAAGGTTGCTAATAGCAACAAAATGGCGGCAATGTTTACATACAAACAGTCGAGTGTTCTTCGTGGTTCCTTGGTTTTGACTTTTATTTAATCCGCTTTTCTCTTCGAAAACACAAGAATTCAACTAAACGTGGTGAGATGAATGCATTTCCTAAGTGATAAGGTAAGAAATCCTGAATTCATTAACTTTTGACGAGACTTCAGCTGATTTTTTTCACGTTGTTTGTTTTTGCTGCTGATAAAGTTTGTCTTAATAGAACGTCGTTCATAATATCTGAGGCATGAAAACCTCGAGCAATGCAGGTTATCCCAAGATTATTCCCTCTGTCTAAATGACAGATAATAATTCCTTACCATGTAACAAAAAATTTCAGGCTTTTCTGAACGGAGCTCAAGATGGTTGACAACGAAAAAATGGCATCCCAAGTAAAGACGGCTCTGGCTGAAATGGTTCTACCAGAAACTTTAGATGATATAGAAGAATACTTAAAGCCAGAATTTCCACCAAGGTATCAAGTACGAAAGACGAAAGAGGAAGAAGATGAAGTTAATGGACGAAGGATCGTTATGGATGGGTTTGGTAGATGGAGAGAAATCAGGCCAAGAAAATATATACAAAAGAAAAAACTTAACTTAACTATAGATCATAACCAACTTCCTCAAATGAAAGAACTTTTTAGAATAAATTCCTCAGCATCGGGTGGACAAGAGGACCAGTATCACATGCATGATAATAAATCATTTACTTTTCCTGGACTGCAATCAAGGTATAATGAGCAGCATCAGACTACCAGGCAGCCGTCCAGGCAAGGTAGATCTTCACAGCTGAAACACCGAAATTCATCTGAAGATGACTTTATGTATGACAGCCTTGGAAAGACGACCAGGTCGAATGTTTTTCCAGGAATCGGGAAACTTCAGTGGAACACCACAACGGCCAGAACTTTCACAAAGCAACCAATCACAGCAGTGAATGAAAGAAAGAACTTCTTTGGTATTCAGTCGGATGATTTTGGTGCATGGTCGGCAGCTAATGTTTTGAATGAAAGAATGAAAAAGGCATGGGAAGAGTTCCTGGCATCAGCACCAAAAGCAACAGGTAGAGTATACCAGTATAAGTTTTATACTAGTCTAGCCATCCTGGTGCAATGGGATAGGGGAAAATAGATGATCTAGATGTTACTATACAGATTTTCAAGGCTTTCAATATTCTGAAATAACCTTTGGGCTGATCAGGGTAAGGCCAATCCACAGATCACACCCTGGAACAACCTTAGGCTTTGATGAGGGAGCAAACTCAAAAAACCCTTGAATCAAAGGAAAAGAAACTCTACTTATATTAAATGCAATGTCGATTCATAAAATTGAACCCAAGACCCCAGTACTCCTCAGAGGCAGATCCAGGGGGGTGTCCTGTGGTGTACCAGACACCCCCCTAACACCTTAATAAAATTATTACTCATGCTTTTTTGAAGTGATGCATATCTCTATAAATATTTGATCATTTGGGACACCCCCCTAACAAATTCCTGGATCTGCCCAGCTGCAGCTACTTCTTCCTTAATTCCTAATCTAACTAATCTGTCAATCAAAATCCTTTACAGCTAATTGGAATCCTCCAGCCACCCAGCATGCTATGCCGAAACCTCCACCACCCAAACCTAGTGCAAAGAAAAACCCACCCAAAACTAAAGTTAAAGCCAAAAAGGAGAATATAGTAACAGAACCTTATCCGTTACAGGAACCCGACCCAGCAAGTGAACCCCAAGCTCAGCAAGCACCACCACCCTACATACCAGCCGACGATGAAGATGGAGATGATAACTTTTGGGAATTCTATGATAAACCATTTAATAAGCCTAAATAGTAACTATATTTTGTATAGGATATGAGATTATTATTTTATTACTCTTTAAGGAAATGATAACTACAGATGGTACTTGTATAATGGCTGAGAAAATGAAAGTTAAGAAGAAAAATGATTTCCATTCTTCAACTTAATGTTCTCTGCTTTCCTTGCCTCAAATATAAATGAGAATATTAAAAATGGATTGCAGAGAAAGCCTCTTCTTCCCCTGCATTCCAATAGACCTCCTCGGCTCTGACGTAATGTTTTCCCATTTCAGACCATGTGTCATTCCCAAGAGTATCATTTCTTTGTTTAAGGCTTGCGCTCGGTTGCACATGAGAAGACACATGAATATGGATACAATTCAAACAAAGAATGTTATTCTCAAGGGAATGACACTTGGTCAGAAATGGGACAACATTACATCGAGCAGAGGAGGTCTATTGTTAGGGCTTAAAATAATGGCCGCTCAGTCGTCGGTCATGATCACAGGAGAAATTAGTTAGCTTAATCATACCTCATTTCTGGCTAAATGTTACTGGTCAAAATGACCGACAAGGTAAAGATTTGACCAGACAAGTCCCAGTTCTAGCTGGACACTGCACATGTCAAGACTTTATTTTAATCGCTGAATTGGAATTTCGAGTTGCAATGTCCTTGAGTCACATTTTAATCATTCTTCTGTCATTCAGTCTAACACCATCTTGGATAATGTCCGTATAGATGACTTCTTTATGCTGTAAATTCTTTCACTGTCAAGACACTAATTTGTGCTTGAGAAGACATTTGAATAGTTTGGATAAAAATCCACCATCTAAAAAAATGTCTGTGTAGATGACTTTTTTATGCTGTAAATTCTTTCACTGTTGAGAGAAACTCCTTTAGCAAACCTTACACTGTAAACAACTCTCATCGTTACATGATTTCTAGAAATGATATCCTTACTCTACATTTCGGAGAGAATTTCACTGGCAATTTGTCTTTCAAGAGGATAGAGCCCTGATTGTATGTCTGGGAAAACAGATTCTTGTTCACTGTTGTTGAACATTACTGATGGTACCTCCATATCAATGTTCTTGAGTGCCGAGTCTGACAGCATGACAGACGATGAAGGAAAGGTTTGGGGGTTTAATGGCTCTGGTTTTTGCTCTGGTTGATTATCTGTGGAGAAAGATCAGAGAACGTTTTAGCAAAGAAATAGGTTCAAAAGGTCAGACAGACAGCCTGGCAAGAAGGCAGACAGACAGACAAGACAGGGGTAGGCAGATTGGCAGACAGCTACTGTAAGAAAGCAGACAGACAGACAGACAGGCAGACAGGACAGCAAACCAAGCTGAAGAGGGCAGTAGATTGACAGAAAGGCAAATGTAGGGACTGACTGACAGACAGAAGACAAGTGAGATGGACAAAAAGACAGACAGGACAGAATGACACTTGTACAAACTAAAAAGCACAAGACAACCTTTCAAGGTAATTAACAAGACACAACAGATTCATGCAAGATTTTTTTTCAGAAGAACAATGAAATTGGAGAATTTTTGGAAAAAAAAATCAATAAAGGACAAAGGTTGATATCCAACTTTTAGCAAATATTACAAACTCAAACCTGTAATTTTCTGCTTTTTTGTTTTTGGTGCATTTTTTGTACTGCCTATAGTTGGTGTCTTCGTAGAAGATCCTTTTTTCTTTGGGGTACCAGACTCAACTGGGTGGCTTCTCTTTTTTAGCGCTGTTTTAATCTGAGCCCTGGATGCATAGAAAGAGAAAGTTCAGTCCATATTTGCAGTTAATTAAATATTGCTTGCACAAAAAGCCAGCTTTTCCTTCAAACTTTTTGTGTTTATTTTTGTAAAAAAAATTATAATGGTTTAGCGTGGTACTGTATGTCCTCTTAGTTACCACAAAATAATGTCAACAGTTGGTCAAAATGTTATGTACTCACAAGTTTATTTATTTTTTATAAAATATTATAAATATTAAGATGCACATGCTGATTGGCTGGATACAGTGTTTATATCAGAGGACAGACTACATGCTCATGATAGGCAATAGGTCATTCTGACATGGAAATGGTTTCTTTGAATACAAAGAACATCGAATCAGTCTCAGCACTAAGGTCCTTCTTCTTGACAAGAATAAGAAGCAGAAAAACAAGTTATTTCAGCTATTCTTGGATCTTGGAATGACCTATCCATTTCCTATCGATTTCCACCTATTTCCTATTGCCTATCGCCTTTGGTGTAGACAAATTTTTTCTAATTAGGTGTATCACAGTACAGAGAATGCATGTGCATTTTATATTCCTTAAATATAAGTATGTGATATCATTTTATTATTAACAGAGCACAGTAGGTAAGTAAACATTCCTTCTCTACATACACTGATTTTGTCTTGATATGTTCACTTATTTCCTTAAGGTCGTCTCCAAATTTTGTCACTGCAGTTCTCAGCATTTCTATTTCCTTTTCTCCCCATTTCTCACTGAGTGAAGCAAAATGAATGTGTTAACTAAGGAATCATTTAACTTACCTACAGTGTCAGCCTATTGGGATTTTGAAAAGAAAAAAATCTATAGATAATGATCAGACATCCCAGCCATTTTTAGGACAAATTGAAGTTTGACCTAAGCCTTAAGTCCCCGTCCACACATATCCGGAAATTTTTGTATCCGCAAATTATTTTTTGTGGATGCGAAAATGTTTGCGTCCATGTGCAGCGTATTCGAATCGTTTTCACCCTCCACACGTATCCGTTTTCGTAAAATTTGTGGATACGGACACAAAAATTTGCAGACATGTGTGGACGCAACCGGTATCCGTTAAAAAAAATTTGTGGATACAAAATTTTCCAGATACGTGTGGACTGCGCCTAAGTCTTACTCAAGTAATGATGAAAAGGTAAATTATACACCATGAAAAGATGAAAAAACTTACTGACGTTTCGGACGCTAGTCTATAATTTACCTTTTCATCATTACTGTTTCATTAGAAACACCGACACAGCTCACATTAGTTTTTAGCTAGTTATATCTTTTCCTTACTCAAGTAATAATTATCTTGGGGGGGGGATCACCATTATTTTAAAAAAATACTTGTCTCAGACCTGTTGCCTGAATGCGAAGAAGTTGAATCACCCAAAGGATGAAGCTGCATTGTGAGGTCACCCAGCCTTGCAAACGCTTCCCCTGCTGCCGTGAATATCTCAGCAACCTACAGAAAATACAGCAAGTTTGACATGTCTTTTCTCACTCATGTTACAGAAAAACACTCTATCGGTTGTGTAAAAATTAAGGATGCTTGGTGGCTAGAAATTTACTACTGACCACATCAGACCAAGCAACATCTGAGTAGTAGGACCAACATAAGAGTGACTTAGTATCAGTGCAAAACAATACAATAAATACAACGGAAAGCGTCTTTATTTACCTTAGAAGTTGATGATGCCATTTTAAAAACGAATTCTTTATCCTCGATTATTTTGTAGATTCACAACATTAATACACAGATGTCTCGAACAAACAGTTCTCGATGAGGTTATAACATCCAATCCTGAAGAAAGCAGATGAATTGTACGTTTGAATTGAATCTTTTTGATCGAAATCTCTCACATGACAAAAGTATTCATTCAAATTGAGCTTCATTTCTGAGCCATTTTAGCATTTTGAATAGACAAATAATAAGGATATTATATATATGTTATAAATGGCAACATACCTTGGTGTTCAGATAATATTAATCCTTATTAATCAGTTATTTTTCAACTCACTCTTGACTCTCTTTGTTCATCATTTGCCGCCATTTTGAACCTAGTTACCAGTCCCTCACAGTCAGATTTTCCCAGAATGCAATTCGTTACACAGGCAGCCCAAGAAGGTGAACTGTTTCTGTTGTTGTTTCTTCTCTCTATTCTTTCCTTGGCTTGTTTGATCATTCTCTTTGTTTTTCCTTCCTGCATTCCTGCAATAGCGTTGCATTGTTACATCCATTTTTCTTTCTCTCTCTCTCTCTCTCTTTTTCTTTCTTTCATTCTTTCTTACTTTTCTTCCTTCCTTTCTTCCTTTTTTTCCAACTCCCCTCTTTCCTTTTTTCTCTTTATGTAATTCTTTCCTCTTTTCTTTCTTTCCTCGTTGTAATCACAGAAGACAGCAGCCGTGCTTTCCCGCCGGCCTTTTTACTTACAAACGTCAGCCTTTAAATAAAAACATTTTTAATCTAATTTTTTATTCCATTCAACGGCGATTTTACATTTTTTGGCTCCCCCCCTCCCCCGTTGTATTCAAAAATACAACTGAGACATAAAGCATTCCTTTACAACAAAACGGAACCGCCAAAAATCTCGGGAAGAATCTACAGGCATAACCTCATGAGGAAGGGAGCCGCTGCAGTTTTGCGAAGAACTGTTTATGCATGAAATTGGTCGCGGTCACCAGAATAAGAAATAAAAAAAATTTATTGAAATTGAAATCTAATAAAATAAAAAATAAAATAGAGTAAAGTCACTAATGCCGTGCAGATATTACACTGATACACTTTGGTAGAACATAATTCCATTGTTTTCTTTTGTGTTTATTTGACTATTACACGTTGACTAGTATTTTTTATTTCACGGGTTAAAATGCCTACACTCTAATACATTTCAAAGAGAAAAAGAAAGGAAAAAAAGCGAGCAAACAACGTAAAGCGCGCGGAGTATGCGCGCGCACAAAAACAAACGATAGCAAATGGCATTCGAAAAATAGCATCAAACGGTGCCCATGATGATAACAAACATAAATACCAGAGATTCTTTCTATTGGTTCATTTTCACTTGATGAAAAGATTCATTAACATGAATGTATCTTATTGCCAATAGGTTTGAAATACAAACACATAACAGCCATATAAAAATAGCAAAAGAGTTCGTTCATCGATATACCATTCGTTCAGTCATACAGTTACACGTGGTTCGAGTTGTAGTCGCAATGCCTTGTGGATCTATTTTTGGGTACATTTTTCCAAGATGCTATCTGTTTTTGTCCCCTAAAACGACCCCACAATGCACTGCAATGCCAACTCGAACAAGTTTTATCTCGGAATTGCTATCAATAACCCGTTTACGAATTTTGAAATAGGCCCTTTGCAGCTAAGCAATCACGTGCTGATTTATTCACTGAGAGCAAATGAATGAACATCTTGATTCCCATGGTTGAAACATACTGGACTGCAAACAAACTTTCTACAACCTGTTTCGAGAGATCGTAATAAAACTGCATTTCGTAACACACTGGACACACATGTTTTCATTTCAGTTCTTTACAAGTACCTAAAAAGAATCACCAATGTAATATAAAAACATAAATTTTGCAGTCCAGTACAGACACGTGACCGTGCAAAGGGCCTATTACATGACGAAAGCTTGTATGATTATGAGGATGGGGCTAATGTGTGAGACTGCCAAATATCTTGTCTGTCTGTCTGTCCGTGATCAAGTTGTGGTTATCATGATGGAGAATACAAAGTCCATACTGTACATCTTTTGAAAAACCTTAGTAACTAAAAAAAAAAGATTTATCCTTCCAAAGTTCATAAGAAGTATAAGCACGTATGGAATTGTGGGATCCACCATCTTAACAAATCAATTTGGAAAGCCGAATCGTTAACAAAAACAAAAGTTTTCTACAGTAAAGCACGCTTTTTAAGGAATTTTTCTAGCCATGTTTCCACTTCGTTTTCATTATCTTCAAGCCACTTGATGTTTGCTTTAACTCGGTCTAAGGCTTGCTTGAGGGCGAGGGTGCCGGAACCCGCGTCTGGATGTTTGGCATTGAATGCTATTAACTAAAATTACAGAAAGAAATATATATACATATGATTGAAGATTAACTTTGGTTTTTATGAGTTTTTATGAGTCACTTGACGTCATATTTTTATATCAAGCCATCACAGCCATGTTGGTGTACTTTAACAAAAGATTTCTCGTTAGCTTCTCTTGTTACGGTACACCAACATGGCCGCCATGTCTTTGTCATTTGAATCATTCTGTTATGACGTCATCACCGCCATGTTGGTGTACGTTAACAAAACATTTCTCATTATCTTCTCTTGTTATGTAAACCAACATGGCCGCCATGTCTTTGTCATTTGAATCATTCAGTTATGACGTCATCACCGCCATGTTGGTGTACGATAACAAACGATTTCTCGTTACCTTCTCTTGTTATGTACACCAACATGGCCGCCAGGTCTTTGTCATTTGAATCATTCAGTTTGTTTCCATGTGACGTTATTACCGCCATGTTGGTGTACGTTAACAAAAGATTTCTCGTTAGCTTCTCTTGTTATGTACACAACATGGTCGCCAGGTCTTTGTCATTTGAATCATTCAGTTTCCCATGTGACGTCATCACCGCCATTTTGTTGTGTT
Source organism: Actinia tenebrosa (assembly GCF_029948245.1). NCBI lineage: Eukaryota > Metazoa > Cnidaria > Anthozoa > Actiniaria > Actiniidae > Actinia > Actinia tenebrosa. The sequence continues at coordinate 6,592,046 of NW_028292569.1, read as the reverse complement.
GTCAATGTTTGTTTTACTCACCTCCTTAAGCTGATATTCACTAGTGAATCCTCTGGTAACCGAGGCAATGAGAGAACTAAACGGAAAAAAACCTCCACCATACCTAGTAAAAAAAACAAGAACGAGGAAAATAAGGTTGACGATGACGTCATGTAGATGAAATCATATATTCAATAGATAGATTTGCCTTTATTTCCACAGTATGCACAGGTAACCCAGCAGTTGAAAATTGGCACAAATTAGTAAAATTGATGTATTTATATTACCTTTTCAAGTACGTGTCCCAATTGTATCGGACAAAATTCCAAGCCAACTATCCTCCAATGCTGTTGTAGTTTGCTACGTAAGACGCAACCCGAATTGAATCCTGGGGGCGAATCTTGGTAGGATCGAGGGAGTAAGTCAGGTATCTATGGCAACAAAAAAGTTAGTTACCCATAGCAACCATAACATGCAAATTGAAAGTTGCTTGAATTGACAAAAGAGAATATTAAAACCATGCACTGATTTGTTTCTTAGACATATCTCATGATATTACATAACACAGGGATACAATAATAATAATAATAACAATAATAATAATAATAATAATATCTTTATCTATCCTTTAAAAAAAACGATCAGCTGGACACGATAGAACAGCTGGTATAAACCAGTGCAATTCAGCAATTCAAAATCTATGAAAATATAAATAAAATCTATACTTAAATATGCGATTAAGAACCTACAAGTATAAATAAAAGAAAGGAGAAAATTAGGTATAATATATACATATATACACAGAAACACAAAAACCCCGCGTCCACAAACATATATATTCATTGTATATACGATCTAGGGATATACGATATAGGGATCCCAGTACATGCTACATACCTTTCTAATATCCAAGGTTCTTTGGAGGCAGCCATTGCGTACATCAGTTTTTGTTTCTCTGTAGCGACATTAGATTTTTTGAATTGTTCGTAGACGAAATTCCACTCTTCTTCTCCACCACCGGCGACACCATAGTAGTACACTAGGGAACGGAAGTTTGATGGGACACTGGGGAAGGATCAATCAATCAATCACTCGTTTGGTAAGCGGCTGTCAGTCAGTCAGTCGGTCGGTCGGTCAGTCGGTCGGTCGGTCAGTCAGTCAGTCGGTTGGTCGGTCGGTCGGTCGGTCGGTCGGTCGGTCGGTCGGTCGGTCAGTCAGTCAGTCAGTCAGTCATCTAGTTGGTCATGTAGTTGCACAGTTCGATTAGTTTCATTACATGTAAACAACAACAAACGAAAACTACGTACGGGTTTTTGTCTGGGTCGGCCATCCATTTTCTGAAAAACTCCCGAGCAGGTTCAAGGCATTTTTTATTTCCTGCTCTGCAGTAGATGGAAAGCATTTCGCCACGATTGTACCTGAATCAGATACAAAATAACTCGTTTAATTTCATTTGGTTGGATTTGTTTTATCGACTTTAAATGATTATTCATTCTACCGAGGTTTCGTGCACCTTGATTGATTCAAAAAATATGTTATTTAATGTTGTTCTACTCTAACCGTGGGTTTATTTGCATAAATATACTTTTTTTCCCTCTCATCATTTCATCTCCTTGGATAGCTTTTATAGACTTTCAATTAATGGGTTGCAAACATTCCCAAGAGAGTTAAAAGACAAAAGCATGATGACACACACGACTTTCATAACTGGCTGCTGCTAATTTACATAAACATTAAAAATCAATGTTTTTTGGAGTGAAAACCCTTTCAAATTATTGATCTTGTTGATTTAGATAAGGCGTGTGAGTTTCTTCTTAAATTGATAAATCCTTTACAAGATGTGAGCATTTTAAGTTTTGAAAATGCACCAAAACGAGGCCACCAAGGCTTCCAGTGATAAATACATACAAAACTCTCTATTTTCGTTCTTTCATAACTTCTTTGGTACGCAGTCAAATTCTACAAAATTTTCTGGAAATAGTTTTCGTGAAGTATTGTCTCAGATAGCATTAATAGTTTCTGGTAAAAAGGCTTCATTTTCTCTATCTGAAAAAACTGAGTTATGAAAGTCGTCTATTGTGGTGCTGTTAACAATGGATGCAGATAAAAAATCTTTTCTTAAATGGCACCAACGCTCCCCTAAGAGGCCGAGATGACGTAACTTGCAATCGAAGAATACGTGTTCTCGAATTTCGAATTCTATGGTTTTACTATGGTTAGAGTAGAACGACAGTAAAAGTCCTACAAAATTAATCTACTCTAACGACATACTTGTCGAGATGAGAACCAGTATCTGTGAAGCCAAGTTTGTTGAACTGCAGCTCTCCCTGATATACTAGATATTTCTAATCAATCAAAGCAACAATTTAGTACACAATTCTATATTGCAACGAAAAGGGGCATAAAATAGGTCATGACATGTTTAAATTGCGAGACTCAATTCCGTTACGTTTAATATATCAGTCTTTCTCAATGCAACGCTTTCGTTAGTATGAAGAGAACAGTAACGTAGCAGAAGTCCTGCCAAGAAAAAAATTGCGGCGAGCGCACGCGCGTTTTGGCGCCAAATTTTCCCGCCAAAGCCTATCAGTATAAACCATTGAGAGAATGAACCTTCGAGAGAACCATTTTCTCGCAAAGGTTGTGATAAGCGCGCGCGCGTTTCGGGGCAAAATTTTCCCGCCAAAACCACAGGAGTCCCATCAGTATAAGCCATTGAGATAATTATTCAATAACAAAGCTTGGTTATCTTGATGTGGAACAATATTAAATTTCTCAAACATTTCGATTTTTCTGTTAAGAATCTCCACATGAAATGGAAATGTGAGTCTTACGGGGGGTGGGGGTGAGGGGCGGGGTGTGAGGGGGTGGGGTGGGGATGTGAAGAGGGGAGAGGAGGGGGAGGGTGGACTAAGAGGTTTACCTGGAGATATTTGTAAGCAGGTCGTGTCTCGGATAACACTCTTATCAGGTAGTTTAGATTAGTGAGAGCGGCATCCCACGGGACCCATTTGGTCTCATTTCTAATATAGCTTGTAGTTTCTAATGCCACGGAGTAGTTGATCATTTTTGCTCTGGAAAATAGATGAAATACGTTGTAAACATCACAAGTTTGTCTGTCTGTCTGTCTGCTTTCTTTCTGTCTGTCTGCCTTTATTTCTGTCTTTCTGTCTGTCTTTCTGTCGATATGTGTGTCTGTTTTTCTGTCTGGACTTTGTCTTTCTGTCGTTCACTAATTCGATAGAAAGGACAAACACCTACCTGGCCAAGCTGAATGCGTCTCCAATCAACCCAGCACGATCAGAGATGGGAATCATCTGAAAAAAAGAATGAAACAAGCCAATGACCCCCATCATTATAATATCACGAGCTTTCGAATTCGCTTCCTGAATCGTGTAGATTAGTACCTTGGACCGCCAATATTCAAAACAAAAACGAAACGAAAAATCGTCGAATTTCTAGATTTTGAAAGGGTACTATATACCAAAATCATAACCCAACCATTAAAAGTTGACTCTGAATTTACAGACATTATTCTATTTTTGAAAATTGGGAACCGTACGACAATGGATGGACTGGACGTCCGTTAACGGGATCTTGAATCGCCAAAAATATTCTCGTCGAATTTGCAGCTTTTGAATGGGTTTGGATGATCTTAATGAATAGAAAAAGCATGCCCAACCTCTAAAATTCTGTTCAGGCTTCTAAATTCCGAATTGTGGCCGATTTTTTATTTTGGAAAATCCGGAACCGAGCATGGCTGGATTGGACTGGACTTCGGTTAACTGGATTGTCCGGAGCGAAAACCTTTTTTTACATCGAATTAGCAGCTTTTATCCTATAATTTTTATTTTCAACATTATAACTAGTAGTTTTATGCTAAAATGTGCAAAAAAAAAAATTTTTTTTTCTATGCTGATTTTTGCTTCCGGTTTGATATTAGTTGCTGTGTCGACCCTCCAAAAATTCCTTACTTCCGGTTAAGAATAGTCCTTCCGGTTTAAACATTTCCGGTTTTAGCGCGCAATGCATGATATTATTGAGATTAATACCTCATGGTTTGATATCAGTTGCTGTGTTAACGCAACCCAGTGTTCAGGAGCGTAGTTTACTCGATAGAAGCCATTCTGTCCATAGTTTCCTTTGATCCATCCAGAACCATCCCAAACAATATCAGCTGTTAAAGAATATTAAAAAATATTGTTGGCTGATAGAACTATCGTCATAAGAGCCTACGTTCTGTTAGTAGTGTTAGCACGGCTAACTCATAGATAGAACCCTGCAATAACCTCTGGGCTGATCTAAGTCAGGGCATGGCTAACTCACAGCAGATTTATTTGGAATTAGTGTGTTGTAGAGAGGTGGATGACACTTACCAGAGCTTTTGTTCAGGAAGACGTTCTGGGGTGACGCTTGCGCACTTGTCTTGTATGTGAAAGGAATGACCCACTTGTAGCTACAGGAAAGGAAAAGAGGACAGAAAAATGAGTGATCTTAAAAAGAATGGTTGATGTTGATAACGGCGATAATGATAATGATAGTGATGATGATATTTGTGATAATGATCAAAGCGCATTTGAAAATGCCATATTGAGTTTTCGATATATATAAATAAATATCCTTATTAATGATAATTACGATAATGATGACGATGGTGGTGGTGGTGATGATGATGTTGACGATCATGGTGATGATTACGATGGTGATGATAATGATGGTTATGATGATGATGGTGGTAATGATTATGATGACGATGGTGGTGGTGGTGATGATGATGTTGGTGATCATGGTGATGATTACGATGGTGATGATAATGATGGTTATGATGATGATGGTGGTAATGATTATGATGATGATGGTAATGATAATGATGACGATGGTGGTGGTGGTGACGATGATAATGACGATGGTGATGATGATGATGTTATACTGAACGAGATGATGACAAAGTTTATGATGATGGCTGATGATAATGATGCCAATTATTTATCAATAAATATTGTCATATTATTTTACAACGTGCACCTACTTGAAGGGCGATTTGTACTTTGATGCACTAACATTAGCACTCGGGTCATAAAGGAAGTGTTTCTGAGTCATCGTATAGTGGGTACCATCTTTCTTCTTCATTGCAACCACAGGGTAACCCATCTGTAGCGTCCACGTATCCATGATCTGCTTGACAGGAATACACTTGCCTCTTGAACAACTCTCCTGTGAAAAAAATTATTTGGTCCGTCCATGACTTTCGGTCACTAAAACATGGATTTTGTTTTTGTCAGGTTGTGAGTATGTTATGGGAGGGGAGGGTAGGGGTAGTTTTTTTTTTTCACATGCTGAATTGAATTTTATAGTGGCAACAAACGGTAGATCTAGGTGGACCGTCCGTTATTTCTTACCTTCTCTAGGGCGTTCCACAAGTCATCTGTTACTGCGTTCCCGTAGGCATGTCTTCTGAGGTAGTTCTGTGTCAAAAAGGTTAAAAAATATTTAACGACACTATTTTGTGAGATCATATGTCACGCAGACATCGTCACGCATTACATTATATAATATCACAGTCATGTAATCTACTTGCTCTCAGTCACTCTCTGTCACACAACTCTGACATGCTTGGAGTTAATGTTTTATATAATTGCTTATTAGCTTGCACGCAAGATAACTGTCACACAATGTACACCCACGTCACACTATTGGTATCACGTGACAACACTGTAAGTCACGCACTATACTCGACCCACCGTCAAACCTGACACAAACGTAGGTTTTCCTAAAATACTTTCGAGCATGCGCAGTATACTTGAACCCTGTGGGGAAAAAAAGTAAATTTTTTAGACAATCACCATGGTTACTGTTACTTAGCAACCATTCCCATAGCTAAAATTAGTAACCAATAGAAACGTCCAATCAAATCATGACCATCACCACAGGTATACCATCAGTTAGTAACTATCACCACAGTGATCCCATACCTTGTTATAAGAAATGGAGTCAAATATCTCGTTGATTTCATTAGGGTGATTGACGTCGACTTTGATTGGATGAGAGGACGCTAGGCCATCAAGACTGAACGCTGTTGCCATGTCAGATATCACGAACTGTTCGTTCTAAAGCAAATGATTTTATAAAGTTAAGGTGCGAACACCCAATGAAATTTTTTTGCGCCACCACGTGACCACGTGTTTGACGTCACTTGCGCATGGGTATTAACACGGTGAGATTCGTCGTACACGACCTTGCAAGGGTAGTCACCTCCCCTACGATATTATTAAACTATCATTAAGATATTATTAAACTATTATTAAGATAATATTAGACTATTAAGATATTGTAAGACTATTATTAAGGTATTATTAGATTATTATTAAGATATTATTAGACTATTATTAAGATATTATGAAACTATTATTAAGATACTATTAGACTATTATTAAGATATTACTAGACTAGTATTAAGATATTATCAAACTATTATTAAAATATTAAACTATTATTAAGATATTGTAAGACTATCATTAAGATAATATTAGATTATTATTATTAAGATATTATTAAACTATTACTAATATATTATTAAACTATCATTAAGATATTATTAGACTATTATTAAGATATTATAAAACTATTATTAAGATATTATGAAACTATTATGAAGATATTATTAAACTATTCTTAATTACTTATAAAACTTACCATGGCCCAATCAGGTTCAACGGCAGCGACCCCAAGATATTCAACGAAACTTGCGAATCCCTCGTTCAACCAAAGATCATCCCACCATTTCATCGTTACAAGATTACCGAACCACTAGACAACAAATAACAGTAAGAAGACGCCCCGTCCCGTTTTGACCACTGCCTCGGGAAGAGGCGAACAAGGGCGGATCCAGGGGGGGGGGGGGCAAAGGCGGGCTGAAGCCCCACTTCAGCAGAAAGAAAAACCTGAAGAATTAGGTGCTTTTTTATTGTTTTCCGTTGTGTTGTTGAAAGAAACTCAATTAGCCCCCCTAAACTCAATTACCCCCCCCCCTAAAATTTTGGCTGGATCCGCCCTTGGCGAAGCCACTCAGAGCAGCTTTCGTATGACTGTGAAAAGCTCACGGAACGAACACGGACGTAGTCGTTCTCCGATTAGAAGATTATTATTAATCAACTGCTACCGATAATCAATAGAGTGCATACCATATATTCGCGAAAAACTTTAGGAAGATATTGCACAAATTGTGCACAAAGTAGTACGTTCAGTATTCCTCAGTAAACCGTAGGCCTACAAATCTTTTCACTAATTAGTACAATTTTGTGAGTTAACTTTTTCACTGATATATGGTATGCACTCTAAGATTTCTATTAAGTATAAGTTCAGTAGACCTCAGTAGACCGTAGACCTACAAAACTTTGCACTAATTTGTACAATTTTGTGACTTAACTTTTTCACAGATATATGATATGAATTCTAAGAGCGCTTTCCAGGATGTCTAACCTACCAGTCCGAGCTGCTAGTTCAGTTCTTTAGAACTAGTTAGCCAAGGTCTCAAAACTAATGAGAACCGACACGTACCATTTTGAGAACTTGCCGCTTAGACTGGTCGGTTCGACTTCAGGAAAGCGCCCTAAGTTCAGTGGATCTCAGTAGACCGTAAACCTGCAAAATTTTGCACTGATTGTGTGTTGTTAACTTTTTCACATAGTCAGTCTAACAGAATTCACTACTATAATGATGGTTTTCAACCATTCCCAAGAGAATTAAATAACAAAAAAAACACGACGGCCATGTTGGAGGATATAACAAAAAAATTCATTGACAATTCTTTTGTTAAATTCCTCCAACATGGCCGACGTGAAAACTATTAATACCTGATGTGCTAGCTCATGAGCGATTACCGTAGCAACCCTCTGTTTATTGGTCTCAGAAGACGAGCCATTCTTCCATAGCAACGCCGTTTCACGATACGTTATTAGTCCCCAGTTCTCCATGGCGCCTGCCGCGAAATCTGGAATTGCTATCATGTCTAGAAAACATAAAAATACAAGGTTTTCATTAGGTTATAAACGAACGTGTGTCATTCCCTTGAGTATTATATCTTTTTTTACTAGGAATGCTTTTCAGCTATGGTGCAATGTTTTTCCATTTCAGACAATGTGTCATTCCCTTGAGTATTATATCTTTCTTTACTAGGAATGCTTTCAGCTATGGTGTATGTCGCTCGCTAAGCTTGAAATGCCCGTTGAAATGTGTCATATTAATATGTAAATCATGTTAGCACGGAAGAAAATATACCAACTTACCAGATTTGGGTAACGGGTAGCTGATGTTGTAGTATTGCTCAAAAAATGTCATAATTTTGCCTCCAATTGATACAGCATATTCCAACTGGTCGACCTGATCTGGTGGGGCGTAGAATCTCATCTGTAACATACAAAACATCACAAGTCGAGTGACGCGTACGTATCGATGTGATTGGCTAATTCTATGACCTCATTTGTCACGTGATCCGAACCTTGACGCGTAGTATGTTTATGATTGGCTAATAGATCCCTTGCATGTGACGTCAAAGCAGCTCAATTTGGAGGACAAAACAAAAGAATTTCAATTTCCTGAGAATTGGAAACCTATTATTTCCTCCAAATTTAGCTGCATTCCCACTCTGTTAAATGAGATCTAGACTCCTAGCAGTTCAATTTGGAGGACATAACAATAGGTTTCCAATTGTCATGAGATTTTGTTTTGTCCTCCAAATAGCCCACTTCTGAGATATGCTTCGCATGTCACGCATAAAGGTTTCAATGCAAGGGTTCGTGCATAATGCTCAGTGATTCGTGAAAGGAGAAAAATAATTAATTGTTTAATTAATATTTCGCACGTGGCCTCGTACAGAAACCTTTGTGTGTGTCAAGCGAAGCATATCTAGGGGTCTATATTGAGCTGCTTTGACAACACATGCAAAGGGTCATCTATAAGCCTTTTCATAGTTTAAGAATCGATTCCACTGCGCATGCGATCTTATCCCGAATTTCTCATCTTCTTTTGTCTAGAAATTCGGGATAAAATCGCATTCTTAAACTATGAAAAGGCTTATTAAATGAAATCACAAGTCACGCGATCCATACCTTCACTCCATTTTTGGACGTGATTTCTTTGTACTTAAAGTCACACACCACAAAGGCCAATAAGTACGTTGGCATAATGACCGTTTTCTTGTAGTAGTCATACATTTTGCCACCTTTTGTCTCGCTCTTAGTGATTGGCATGTTGGAGATGGAGATATAGTCAGGTCGGTGGACGAGCACGACAGTGAATGTTGCTTTAAGTTGTGGTTCATCAAAACAAGGGAAGGCTTTGCGTGCATCCGTGGGCTGAAACTGTGTCGTTGCGATCGTGCTGAAAAACATTTGAAATATTGACCATTGTCTCAGGGGAGGAGTGGGTAAGGGGGTAGGTCAAATGTCTCGAGGGAGGGGTGGGTGTGTATTCACAGCCTACTTACACATTTTTTCCATCCTTATGCAGGTATTGACTCTTGTAAAGTCCTTTTAACGAATTGGTTAGAAAAGCTTCAAAGTTCATTTTAATACTAATCTGTCCCTTTTCTAGAGTGTTCTTCATTTCCGTCACGTAGAATTGGTTTTTCTTGAAGAAGAAGTGGTTATCAATGGCCAGATCTGGTGAAGGAAAATGATTATTCATTAAGATATACATCAGACCTTTAGTTGAGCAATAGGTCTCTGATGGCCAGCATGGTCTAGCGGTCTCTCGGTAAACAAAACTCCAGTTACGAGTTCTCTGTTGCTCAGGGTTAGTCTCGAATTTGTATAGGAAATCGCACGATCTCGAGTACAATTTGGAAATTAATAGACACGAGTAATGTTTTGAAAGTTCTTGTAATTGCACGAGCCTTTAGGCGAGTACAATTAAAGAACTTTCAAAACATTACGAGTGTCTATTAATTCCAAATTGTACGAGATCATGCGATTTTTTGTTTATAGTTCACTCAACAAAATTTCAGTAAAAAATGCGAAGCGACGCCGTTCATCTTTGTCTCTTTGGCGGCCGATTTCCAGTCCATCGTGCAACTGAAATGCATAAAAAAGATTAGTTCTTACGGCTTTAGAATTTTATCTATGCTTTTTAAGTACAAAATGATAGAAAATAATTGTTTTGACATTGTTTTGGCCGTGTTGCCATAGCGACTTAATTCGGTACTCCTACGGAATACAATTAACGCTATAATTGTACTCCTCTCGACCAATCCGAGTCGAGTAATTTTGTTGAGTGTACAATAAGTAGAGAATATTCATGTGTTCCAGTGAAGGTCCGTTAAATTTCAAATATTTTTAATCGTTGAAGTTGGGCATTCTTTACTTTACCGTTGGTATTTGTAGCATAAAATTTAATAAATACCAATATATCTACTAACCCTCCTTCTTCTTATTCTGCACTTTAACGGAAGTGACGTTCATCTCATTAACATGCACCAGAACGAGTTTGGTCGGTGACGTCATATTAGCAATGATTTCCACGTTGCCATCGAAACGCAACTTTTCCAAGTCAATATCCAGCAACACCTCATAATGGTACGGGATGATGTCTTTGGGTAAGCGGACATTCCACCAGGCCTCCGTTCCTGCCGTGGTGGGGATTGGGCTAGAGGGTGACGTCGGCGTGACGTCGCTACCATTATTTTTATCAGCATCTCCTTCTGAAAAACAACCATCAATATCAGTCAAAAAAGAAGAAGGAAGGCAGGCAGGCAGGCAGGCAGGCAGGCAGGCAGGCAGGCAGGCAGGCAGGCAATCGAGCATGATCAGTGTCATGATCGGCAGCGCTAAGCATTTACATATTCACCCTATTTAGTCAAATTCACAATACTCCAGTTACGAGTTCTCTGTTGCTCGGGGTTAGCCTCCTATTTTGTGCAGAATATTCACGTGTTCCAGTGAAGGTCCGTGGAATTTCAAAGTGTTTGTATTGTTGAAGTTGTGCATTCTTTACTTTACTGTTGGTATTTGTGAATATTTAAACACTGATTCTAGGTTAACCCTGAGTAAATGATATACAAGAATTTTGAAGAGTTTGAGTGAGAAAATAAATGTTTGTTTTCTCCAAGTATACAAAAAACTTCGAGAGTATACTTTTGTCAGACCAAGATACTGTATTAACAAACACAATATGAAAGAATTAAGAATTAAGTTTCAAGCATGGACACTAAGTTTTGGCATTTTGTAAAGTTCAATAGCTGTTGTTAAAGTTGAGCCCGCAATGAGAAATTCTTTTGTTTTAAGAATCATACAAGTGAGGCTATGGGGTCGATACAATGCTTGTTGTGTCATTTGCATCTCATTTGCATACATCCATAATATCTGCTACTTATCAGGCACGTTTGAAAGTCAAATTTACATATGTTTTGACTAATTTGAATACGGGTTAAGAGCATGCGCAGACGTTTTTCACTCGTGTCCGTATCGTCTACATAGAAGATATTGCGCATGCGCAGTTATCGTTTACCTTTCTACTCAAGTTCTGAAATGCGCAATAATTCAATCATACGATAATCAAGTTTTTCAATTAATGCGAATCGGAAGACACAGCAGGGGAGAGCTTGACCCTTCAAGTCCCTTCAAGGATCCGCTTGTTGCTAATGACACCGCTGAAGGTCAAGGTCAAAAACTACATTATCAGATTTTGCTAAATTCGATTTCATCCTTCATAACTGTTCGCTTTTGATTCCTAATGAAATTATGATTCGTTACGCGGTCACTATTGAAGTCTAGAGTCTATGAAATGATTAGTTTAAACATTCCCTTTACTTTTATCGTAGCAATTGGGTTTTTCTGACACTAAAATGGCTTTTCCCGGGATTCAACGACAGCCAAATGGTTTCCTTACAAGCGAACACCTTAATGGCTTTTATGTTAATAGTATTTCTTTTTTTAATCCGAGTATCAGAAGAATTTGACGACACTCAAATGGTTTTTCTAGGCAGGTGGATTTACAGGTAGATGTTTTTGCATTCAGATCAGCATGCAACAAAGTTTCTAGAGGAATAGAAAACATTTAAATGGCTTTTCGAATAAAATTCCACAACACTTAACTGGCTTTTGAGAAATAAATTTTAAAGGGTTTCAAAACAGCACGGAAATGGCTTTCCTAGTAAAAACGCTCAAATGGGTCAGAATACTGACATTTGCAAGCAAAATGATTAGGAATGGACCATTAGCAAACATTAGCAGGATATCCCCCCCTCCTCCCCCATCCCTAAATTATATTCCGTCCGGCAGGTTTTGCAGCTTCTTTTAGAGGTGTTCTGGTGTTCTTTTTCATAGTAATTACGATGAAAGAAGATATGCTGTTTACTCGACGCTGCAGCCCACAGTCGGTGGTACTAAGCTCCTTAGATAATACGCACACGAAGACGGCATCCCTTGACATACCAACGGTCGGGTTCATTCCGTCATCAAATTACAGAAACCGCGACAGTCGGTGCTAGCTTCTACTGCTGTAAAATACCTTTTTTCTTCGAAAAATAACCGAAGAAATGTTTGACGAGGAATGCGCATTTCCCGGAATTTTTGCAATAAAATGGCTTTTCTTTGGAATTTAGAAATTTCGGATTAATTCCATGACGATGAATTGGAGAGCTTTTGTCGATCAATTCAAATCTGAAGACACCGGAATGGTTTCCGCGTCAAATGACACTGAACTGGCTTTCCTCGATGATTCCATCTGACACTAATATGGCTTTTTTGAGGAAATAGCTTCAAGATACAAATGTGACTTTTTTTCGATAAAATCCGAAAGGTAGTGTAATGGCTTTTTAGTGGAATTTCTCCCAAACCCGGCACTACATTGGCTTTTGATCTGTGTTAGAAAAAAATAAGTCTCATTAGGTTCAGGTAAATAGTCTCAAGAAATGCTATTCCGCAAGAAAAATCTACTTCCATTTTTTAAGTTTTAAGCTTCTCCAAGAAAAAAGAAAACAAAAAGTTGAGATCCTTTAAAAAACTTAAGTTCAATGCGATCAAGAAAAACCTGCCAAAGGAATGAATATCCACATTAAAAAAATATTTTGCTGTTTGTGATAAATCAATCAGTGTACCTGATGATGATCGTAACAGGAAACCAGGACACATAGATAATGCCGCTAAAGAAACATAATCTCTCGCAAGAAAAGTTATGAAAACACATTAAAAACCTATATACAAGTGCACATAGCGCTGGGCTATATTTGAGGTATATTGTTTTGCCAAGTTCAAAAAAAGAACAAAGTTTATGCAGAAGTAGGTCACTATTAGGTTTGGAAAATCTTTAGAAAATTTCTGATCTAATACTGCCGGGAGTGCACTACAGTACTTTCAATGTATAGATAATTCAACGCGTGCCAATAATCCCAAAAAGTTTTACCCCCAAACTTTTCACTTCAATGAAGTAGATAACCACACGCTAATCGTCGCAAGCTTTGTTTACTTTTCACGGGGCGAAATGACCACATATTGTGCAACGCGCAACGGATAACCTTAGACCAGATACCCGACCTTGTTTCTAAGCCTACGGCACTAAAACGTTTCATTACACTCCTTGGACCGTGACTCGCTGATTTGTCCCGCCTTCGTGATTACATCTAGAGATCGTTATTGTAAATTATTGGATAAATTCGAAAATTAAGCTCTAAGTTAAAATAAAAATAAAGGAATAGGTGGCTAAATAGTCAGTTTTAAAGCAAGTTATTTCTTTTTTTTCTTCTTCTAATTTTGTTCATTTGTTTTCCTCTGCTTTTCTGTAATCTAGTATGTAATTAGTCTGCGGGCAGACAAAAAAAACCTCTTCGGCTTGGGGAACAGGGGAGT
>NW_028292569.1:6500726-6573226 GCF_029948245.1 Actinia tenebrosa | reverse complement strand
TGGGTCAGTCTTTGACACAGGTGCTTTTATGTGTGCAGGCTTTGACTGTCTGTTTTCCTTGGCTTTTCTTGCCTTTTCAGAAGATAAACAATACCCAGAGCAGGATTCACAGATATTATCTTCCTGTTCACATATTAGTAAACAGTCCTTAGTTCTCCAAAATCCCTCATGAGGAAACTGTTGCAATATCTCATCATTCTGGTCGTCCATCTGGTCAATGACTACAATGGGGACAACATGGTGATATAACTGAGCAGTCAGTTCGGTTGCAATAACACCATCACAAAGTTTGTAATTTTCTAATCCCTTAGCAAGATTAGAAATAGTCACATTTCGCATTGAGCGAAGATTCTCGGTGTATACAGGGTGATCTTCCACCAAGTTGGCCCCAAACACTTTAACACTAAATGCTAGACTTTCGTCGACAACTATCTCAAACTTAGGAATGAGATAGGGATCTGCTTCTTTCTTGAGGACAAAACGGTCCGGCATCACTTTTAAATTCCAATCATTCAGAGATTTCAAGTTCTTGGTTCTATGGCAGAGTTCGGAGAATGTCCTGTAGCAGACATTAATGCTGACATTAGTAGCTTCAACTGGTTGGACGAGGCGACGCTCCGGTCTCGGCGCTGGCTTGCAAGTTTGTATACTTTTTGAAGGCATATTCAGCTTCGGTAATGCACCGAATTTCGGCTTTCTTCGAGTCGTTTTGTCGGTGTGAACTGCAATATAAAAGTAAAAGATCGAAGATTAAGAGACGAGATCTTATAAGTTCAGATAGAGATGAGATCGTGTAAACATTACTTCATATGGGATGTAAACACACCGCAGAGACAAGAAAATTACAAGAAAATACTTACATATTTTAACATCTTCGGGTGCAAAATGCTTCTCACAAGTGTAGACTCGATCGTTCTTTATCTGATCTCTAAAATCGGAGTCGATCTCTCTGGTTTTTTTCAGCTCCCCAAGCCAAGCTTCGCGCCATTCACGATGTTTCTCGTCCACAGCTAAGGGCAACTTCCAAATACCAATTCCCTTGGTCCGTCTACACGATCCACAGCCAAAAACCGCACAGTGGCGGCCTGGCATAGTATAATATATATCTAGCTAGTTAAAACTCTATTTAAAACACCCTATATAATAAAAATCTATACATATATCGCTTGTTGTCACTACTCTTGGGTCTACGCTTCGAAATCACAGCTGATTGTGTGCACTCTCGTGGTCACGTGACCAAGTCAAAACCATAACAAAGAGATCCCTCTTTGATGTTCGCCGGATTTCATAACCATTCCCCTCTATTAACTCTGTATATAACGAAGACTACTGCTCCAAAACCCTGTCTTATGGTAAGTTTTAGTTCTCTAGTTTGTTATTAACATATAAGAATGTAAATCGGTGGTTCTCTTTCAGAGAAATCTAGCTCGAAAATTTTACGATATTATGTGTGAAACCTTATTTTAGACTTAGTTGACGGTGAATTTCCCGTAATCGTAGAAAGAGTATCACAGTTCGGAAATTAAAACTAGTTTTATCGTCCTTTCCTTCTTTGTTTTTTGTGGGTTTTATTAGCCTCAAAATCGGAGAAAATATTCCGGTGCTTTCTTGAAAGTATGACCTCACTTTTGCTAGGCATAGTATCTGGTAAAATTCTTATTGAATTTAACACTCGACAAGCGTTGTTGAAAATTCAATACGCGTATCGAACTCATTTCTAAGTATTTGTTTTTATTTCAAAGTAATCGGTGGCATATTTTCGGGAATATTGCCTGCTAAATTAAGCCTAGAATTTCATAGCTAATGAATATTTATTAATATGTTATTGTGAAAAATCTAGGAAGAGTATCACACAAGTATTTCTATCATGCTGAACCTCACTAATGCTATTATCCTGTCATATTGAATTAGCTGCCAAAATCGGACAAGACATTATAAAACTTGTTGTATTTAGCAGTTTTTTTTTGTCACATTGTTACATGTGATGTATTAGAAGTGATAATTAATATAATATAAACTTAGTTAAGTTAATTTAACTATTTTAAACATCATATGAGCAGACAAAATTAGCTATTCACAGCTACAGTAAAAGCCGGCATATAAGAACCTAAAAATTAAGAACATGCTAGGCTAAGATTAGCCATTTTAAGGACCATTTTATTAGAACCTTGCAGTAAATGTATGTATATAAGAAATTGTAAATGTTGAGGCTAACCGTAAAAAAGTAGGTTCTTATACAGGTTTTTACTGTACTACACTAATATTGGCCCCTGATATGCTGCTTCCCCAGTCACGCAAACACATATATTCAAGGAAGAGAACAAAGCTGTCTATTTGTTCATAGCTTGCTACGGCCAACAATCCTCCTTGGTTACCATGAGAATGGCTTTCAAACAATGAAACTTTCTGTTCCCTTCTGCTAAAACATAACAGCATTGACTTATCTGGTGGTGCAATAATAATAGCAGATTTATTGCCAGATGAGATTGTCATGAGTACCAGTTTGTCTTTGAGACAGGCTGGAGAGAAAACTGCACTATCTTCTATCATTGTCAGTCCAAACTTATCATATCTTGTTGTTAGGGCCTCCTGGACATTTAAGTTTGGCTGGTTTACTGGTAGATTCAAATTGTTGTAAAGAATGTTTCCTTCTCTCATTGAGTTGGCAAATGCAGCCACAGTTGATAAAATATTGTGAGGAGAAGGGACAGGAACTGTGCAAGACAGAAACTTCATAGCCCCAATGACAGCGATGATAGTACAAGCATTACTGCCCATTGGAATTCCAAAGATCAGGGACTGACATAGTTGTTGTGGCAGAATCCATTCAATTACATGACCATAGTGTACATATGGATGTAGGATTAGTTGCTGTTGTGGCTGGAACAAATATGATGATTGGGCTGACTGTGATAGTTGAGTTGGCGGTGATAGTTGAGTTGGCGGTGATAGTTGGGCTGACTGTGATAGTTGGGCTGACTGTGATGGCTGGGTTGACTGTGATGGCTGGGTTGACTGTGATAACTGTGATGGCTGGATTGACTGCGATGGTAGAGATGACTGTGATGGCTGTCTTGAACATACTCCTCCATTGCATCGTGGACATTTGACAGGTCCTTGTTTAGGGCGAGTGTGTCCTTTTCGTGGGTGTCCACATTGAAAACACTTTGGAATACGTCTGTTGTGTTAGAGGCTTGCTGCTGCTGTGGTATTGGGTCAGAAGTACTTATTGTTGCAGGAGGTGTGTCTGGTGGACATGGAATAGAGGGTAGTGCAGATATTGATGCATTGGCTAGCTTAATATCATTTTCAATAGAATCAATGTCTCCAGGAGCTGTTGAGTCAAGGTTATCATTTGAATCAGATTCACTATTTTTGAATTGTCACTAGACTTTGTAGTTTCAGTTTCTTTGGGTTCATTGGGTTTCAACAATATGGCATCTTTAGCAGTTTCAGCTAGTGATCTTGCTTTGTCTGCCAGAAATTCCTGACAGAGGACACAGTAGTAGGTATCACTTAGACAGTCCTCATGGTAAGAATGAGAACAGCCCTCAAATAATACCCAACTTTCTCTGTTTCTTGCTGTGACAACTTGGCAGGTCACAACGTCGATCTGGTACTGGTTGGTGTAAACCACAATAGCCCAATGGCAGTGTCCTACATTTGACTTGATCTTTTCCAAATACTTTGGGCAATACAGCACTCTTCTTTTTTCCCTCAAAAATAATTCTTCCCTCCCCAATGTTTCTTGATATATCCACAAATAATTTTGATAGTATGCCAGCACATTTTGCTTTAAGAATTCTGAGGTGGTTGGTTGTGAAGTTATGATGTTTAGGTGGAGTGAAATGTTCCTTGAAGTGTTTTTGTGTGTGTTTAGCTTGAAATGTGGATTTTACCTTTTTGCGTAGCTGTTCAGTTGTGTCATGGGCATTTGTTTTTGAGCGAATGATACTATGGGCGTTCTCCACAGGATACTCGTCAGATATGATAAGATGTGAACGGAATTGATGAAAGAGATTAGGATGATGGATGCCCCAATATGTACATGTAGCCAGCCAAACCAATGGAGCCTTGTTGTAGTGGTGTCTCTCTAGGCAAACAAACATTGTCCAAATACGAATTACAGCATTAAAGTATTCCAGGAAGTTGTTTAGTTTGAAAGTAACACTGTAGATAGTAAGGATCAAAGGCAGGTAGTTATCAAGTAGGTTTAGGAGTGTTCTGTATTGTAAATCTTTGCAGGTGGAGAATTTGTCTTTGACAGTGTCCCGTATAAGTAGCCAGCCACCATAAACAATTTCATGCAAAAGACTGATCCTCCAAGGTTTGGGTGTCTTGGCTAATTTGCTTTTTGGGAAGAGATCTTTATAGACAATTTCATAGAATGGACGGAACTCAGTAAACACTGTTTCTTGTGCATTTAAGGAAATATGTAGAGGGCCAATACATGGTATAATTGATAAAATCGTAGGCTGATCAGATGTATCTTGTTCTTTTGCAGGTCCAGAGGTGTTACAAGGAGTGGTGTATGAGTGATCCAAATGTGACGTGGGTTTGAGCAGTGGTCCAGGAGATGGTTCAGATGATGGAAAATGACTTTGATATTTTTGTAAGGTTTCATAAACGAGTTGACGGGAATAAAACTGTGCTGGCCAATCACCAGGTTGCAGAAGAAGATATCGTTTCATGTAGTCAGATAGCTTTGTGCAGCTCCAAAGTCATCTTTACTCTTAAGTTGCAGTTCTACAAAATCCACTAGGTGTACATCATCCATCTGCCGCATGGTCTGAACAGACTCATGGTCACAGTAATTGTGTGTTGTTATACGGTGTCTTTCAAACTCAGGATTAAAAAATGTGTTGGTTATCCAAGCAGGCATTACGGAGGCATAAGTTTGTGTGAGTCGATACATAGATTGAAGGCCAGATACAGTATTTATACAGGATGATATGTTCATGGCTTGTAGGTTCAGATAGGATGATGCTGGACAGGCTGGTATAGCTGGGACATTTTTGAAAACTTTAATTATAATAGTACACATAGTTTTGGGATGGGTGAGTGTAGTTGTTAGTGGTCGTCGTATTGTATGTATGGCTGTATAGTCATCAACAACCAGCACAAGCTGCCACTCATGTTTAATTGCTTCATTGACAACTTGATCAATTGACTGTGCAGACCCCTCGCTCAATTGTGTCACCAATTTATCAACCTTAGAGATGCTCACTGTGTCCCCCAGAACATTTGCTGTCTCCATCCCTTCCTTATTGATATTTGATTGCTTTAAAAAAAGGGCGTGGTCTGTCTGCAGCCAGTTGCAAACTTGACTGAGACCATAACAAAGCTTGTAGATAATAGACACTGCTCTCTTCCGATTGGCGATTTCCCTTTCTTTTGACTGTCTTTCAGTTGTCATGGCATCTGTGATTGTTTTGAAAATAGATTTTGCCCCGGCTCTGTGGCACAATAACTCAAATTCCTCTGGGTCGTACACTGGTGGCCTTCTCAATTTTGTAAATTCTTTATACATAAACAACTTTAAGTCTTCTAATTCCTTTGACAGATCACACCCTGAAACCGAAATTAATATGATAAATTGATTTTTTTTATAGAATTGAGATTGCTTTTGTCACTACATGCTTATTTCTAGTCATGCGGTATTGCCAATATAGTATTATCAAGCACTTGTTTTAAGAGAGGACTATGTAGTATGTGTGTTACATATCAGTCTAGAGCTCTTGGTTTCCCACCGCCTTCACACCTGGCACACGGCGTTATCTGATGTACGTCTGTGTTGCCAAACTTACGTTTTGAGAGCTGCATCATCTGATCCTCTAACTCTTCAAACAGCCCAGGGGGGAATAACGTCCGGCCGCATGGCCCACGGAGAATCTCACCAAAGCAGGTATCTTCCACCGTCCATGGCGCAAGAGACAATACATTATCCATTGTTTGTGTGCCTGCTTCTTGCGATAGGGTTGTTTTCTTTAGCTTAGCACGACATTTGTAACTATTGGAGGGTCTTCCAGACTTGCCAGAAGAACATTTTCCTATAAGCTGCGATTTAATAAATGTAGTCATTACTGCTATTGTACCTAATATGAATAAAACTTGATAAACAAACACTAATTTACTTACTTTGGTAATGGTTTCGTCGGGTTTGGCTGACCTGGATAGGGCTGCCAAACACACACCACAGATACGTGCGTTGTTGCAATTTGGACGCGACGAGAGCGGAATTTTGTCCAAATACGAAGCAGCTGGCCTGCTCCGTTTCATTCGATTAACAGAAATGACTTTTCCGCATATTACACATTTTATTTTCGTATTTCCACATTCTGAGTAACACCATAAAAGTGTTAGAAAGACAAACGAAACGATAGCGCGATACATGTTCGAATTCGAATTTTGCCGCCACGCTTTCGAGAGAGAGGGCTTTCCCTGAGGCGAGCCAGCAATAATAAATTCACGGTCAGCGTCGACGCGCATGGTCGCGCAGAATACTCCCCTGTTGGCTTGGGGTAATGTTTTCCCATTTCAGACCACGTGTCATTCTCTTGAGAATAAGATTCTTTGTTTGAGCTGTATCCATATTCATGTATTTTCTCATGTGCAACCGAGTGCAAACCTTAAACAAAGAAATGATACTCTAGGAAATGACATGTGGTCTGAAATGGGAAAGCATCAGAGCCGAAGAGGTCTATTTGACTCTCGTCTTAACAAGAGCATGTGAGCATCTTCCAATGGAACATGCGCAAAGGAAATATTAAATTATTATTGTTATTATTATAATTCGGTCTGGACGCAGGCTAGTATGTAATCTATGTTTAAAAAATGTCTTTTAATGAATTAATAAAATAAAAAATAAATGAATGAATAAAAAATAATAAAAAATAAGAATAGCAGGAGGGATTGGGTGAATACAAAATTTGGGGAGTTGCATATCAGTTTTCCCCAATGCGAATGGAGCCTCAATACGAAGGAGTATCGCGATTCACTAAATAGTTTCTTATATTTTTGAGACGACAATATTTTGTGGTATTGACGTCTCAAATCAAGTGTTTTGATTGGCTATTACGCGCGTGTTTTGACAGCTCATTGTTCTTGTCAGCCAATACGAAACAAGATGGTGCTGAGTAAAAATTATTTTATTCAAGCAAAGTTGAAATCAAATTCGTTTACATTTTGAACGTTCTTCATCAAACTCATGAAAATTCTAGTTTATCACTGGAAAAAAAGGAGGGAAGCTAAAATAAGGTAAGTTTTTCTCGATAAAAAAATGTTCGTTTCAAAATATTTATCTTTAAAAGCAGCAATGTTGTCGTACTTTCAAAAGCGAGTGAATTTCAAAAACGGTTTACAATCGTTTACAATAATTTGGTACTGAGCAAATGAGCTTCAAATATTCATAGTTTTAAACCTTTAACTTACATCCATAAAATTACTCTTTTTACAATGATTTACAAAGTCATTCTTTGTTAACAATTATCTGAATTTGACAGTTGTTTAACGTTGAATTATTCAACAGGTTGGCAGGGAGAACGTGCTCGTCCTTCTCGTCGCTAAGATGACTGCAAGTTTCTACTACTGTGGAGGAACTCTTAGAGCTGTGAATACTACCAGAGGAATTATATGCCAGCAAATCACACATAATCTTTTGTGTTTCTAAAGAGTTGTGACTGTATGACTGGATGCTGATAGGATTTGCATGACCAGTCAGTTCTGAAATCGTCAGAGGATCAAAGTGCCCACGGAGACCCTGGATTGCCGTTTTTCTTCCAGAGGAGTTTGTGAAGTTTCCCTCCTGTTGTATCCCAGCTATTGATGACATTCTCTTCATCATATTAGCAAGTCCATCCCGCTTTAAAGGCAGCTTTTTATACCAAACATTTCCTTGTGGATTGTCAATAGGCTGGAGGTAGAATGCTGTGGTTCCTTCTGGTCTGTGGCTTAGATACGCTTCGAGAGCAAGGCAAGGATCCCTTTCATCACCTTTTCCTTTTAATATTTTATTGTTATACTTCCGCCTAGACTTTGGATTCTCGTTTTCTCCATTTCTGGTTTTTGTAGATCGCTCAGTGTATTCATAGAAGGTCCCTCTATTGACGAAGTCTCCAACTTGACAATTTAACTGCTCTTGGCGTCCTCTCATTCCCAGCATGCCGGTGTTATTCCACCAAACTAAATGCAAAAGCTGTCTTGGGGTTTTTATGCCAACCGCTCCGCTCTCCCACAACTTTTCGATTTGTGTGACATCCAAGGGATGAGCTGCATTCGGTCTGTTGCCTTTGCTTTGAGCTTTCAGGTCTTTTTTCTTTGATGCTAGCTTTTTCTTGAGATCTTCATCCTCGCCTATGTCAAACTTTTCTCCTGTTTTTCTTTCTAGAAAATATCGCCTCAAACCATTCCTGTAGGTTTGTAGTGTAGATGGTTCGTATTCCTGCCCAACTCGGTCTTTTTTGGTGTCTCTTATCTCTAAGAAGAAATGCTTTAAGAGGTAGCTGGTTGTGGTTTTGTTTACATCTGACAAGTTTACATCCTTATTGTACCGTTCACGATACCATGCTTCAAAGCGGCGAATGGCCACTTCAGTCCCTTTTTTGGTATTTGCAGCAGTTTGGTTTGCTTCAAATTCATCATCCTCAAGAACAACAATGCTAGATTTTCGCTTTTTGTCGCCCATTAATTCTTCGTTGACAGAAACAGAGGCAGCTGAGTTACGAGCTATGACATTTGATGACTTTGATATGGTATTTAAAGGCTTTGAACCAGAAGGAGTAGTAATTTGAGATGAAATTTGAAAATTTGGAAGCTCCAAGTCGTCCTCAGTCCAAGTTGGTTTCGGAAACATATACATTTTACATCTCTTTCAAGTTTTCTTGCTACGTTTTTGAAAGTAAAAAAATTTTCTGTTCAAAACGACTGCATTGAAAAAGTGCTTGCGTGATCGATTATTGTCATAGAAACAGGAATTTTCACGTTGAGAGAATTTATTGTTTCATCATGAAAACTGAACATTTTCATGCAAAAAAAAAACCCCAAAAAATTATAGGAATCGCGATACAAAACTAATTACGATTTTGAGGCGGCAATACCACAAAATATTGACGGCATTGGTAGAAAATATATTCTCGTATTGGGCTCCGTCGCTACGCGACTCCGCCACAATACGGAATATATTTTCTCCCAACTAGCCGTCAATATTTTGTGGTATTGCCGTCTCAAAATCGTAATTAGTTTATAGTATTGCCGTCTCAAAATCGTAATTAGTTTATAAAAGCGCTCTTATATGATCTTAAAACACTGTTAAAAGATTATTTGTAAATGAAACGTTTTGACATCGTTTATGTTTAAGAACTCTCAACGTCAAAAAAGATCAAATACGTAGCTGTAAAAATATAATACGAAAGCTATCACTTGAGACGACAAGTGATATATTCAATCTGTCCAACATCTAATCGCATACTTCATACGTGTTTACATTCTTGGAGTAAAAAATAAATGGTTATCAAAATCACACAACATTGCAAGTGCTTCATATGTTAACGACCTATTTTTTGGTAGAAAAAGTTTATAGTAGCATCGAGGATTATATAAATTTGTAAATAAGTCGCGTTTTTCGAGAAAATATTGTTAACAACAAGCAAAACTGTTATTCCAGGAAAGAAAGGTATTCGGGAAAGTTAGAAAGAGTATAAAAATTGTATCTAAAAGTGGGACTATTTAAAGGAACCACGGTGCACATACATATGAAGACTTACCCTTTTTAAGCCGAGCTGCCTCGGAATTAGCCTTCCCTAACAAAGCTGCGAGAATGATCACAATCAACACAAGAATAGCTATGAAAATTCCCGCAAGAATAAGCTTTTTTTTGCTGACAAATATTCCTGGCAAAACACCAGCTATCGCGGCTTTTGAGGCCATGTTTTGGCAAGATAGAACAGTTCTGTTCTGTAGCTCGTGGAGAACTCAAATGAAATGTGATGTCGTAGCAACGGTTTGTTAGTTGTGCACGCCGGGCACAAAGGCACCTGAAAACGGCCACGTTGGCCATTCTTTTTGCTCAGCGGTAACTTAGTAAAAACAAAATGGCGGCCAAAGTGTTTAGTCGTGAGGAAGTTCTCGAATTAGTTTTAGACGACGAAAATGAGTTTGAGGCACAGGATGGAGAACAAGAAGAAATTAATAGTGAGTTAGATGAGGAAGATAGGAAAAAAGATACGTTGGAAGCGATGTTAGCGAGTTTAGAGGGAGGAAAGGATTTTGATCACCACTTCTTTCGTCGTGAGAAGGCAATGGATGCCCTTTTGCCCATTTTTCGACAGTCGTTTTCTGTGGAAAACTCTCTTCAAAAAGAACAAAACTTTAAAGGTAAGTCTGAAACAAAAACAAAAAAATGTGTGTTTTTTTTTACTGTTAAGTGTATATGTAAATATCAAACTCTCCTTAAGCTTAATAACACTCTATGTGTTGAAAAGAAAAATTTATTTAAGCTATTTTTTTCTTTATTTTGCCAGCATCTCTCCGCTTACGCACAAGCACCCTAACGGTAGGGTCAATTTTAGACAATGAAGCTAGAATTTGGCTCAAAGGAATTCATAGGCGACTGTGTGGAAAAGTGCACACAAGGAATCCTTATCGTGGGGAAATATGTCGATGTATTCCTTATGGTCTCTTTTGCACTGCACGTCAGGTTTTAAGAGATATCGAAGTCAGGGAGCCCGACTGCTATATTGCCAGTAATAGAAAGGCAGAAGTCATATCCTTAACTTCATTTCAGTTGGTGCTAAATTTTTTATCGTGTCTCTCTGGGATGGATTCAAAAGATGTAAAGAAATATTTTACTCGGACACTGGCTACAGAGAGGAGGTATCAGCATAAAGTGAAGATAATTGTCTCCCAAGTAAAAGACTTTGCTTTTGTTTACAAAAAGAGAAAAGGGGAATTATCTTTGCAATTCCATTATGGAGAATGGAATACCTATGGCAATCCTCAACACTCTACAGTATAAGCAAAAAGTAGGCAAAAAAAAAAAAAAAAAAGAGAGAGAAAAGAAAGGAAGAAATAGAAAGAAGCTACCTAATTATACTGTAAAGTGCACTATGAGGACTAGGATTGAAGATTACCATAGTTATCATCTCTCTAGCATTAAAGTTTGTCTTGGCTTACTAAACAAAAAATGCATACCGGTATTTTGTTTGTATTGATTTCTTTGTATGCCAGTTAATCCCAAAATTAAAATGTAAGTCAACAAACAAGACATCAAACTATAAGAATGATGATAGAAATAAAATACTGGTAAACACAATGACAACTATAAACAAACATCAGATTTTTATTTGTGTTACTCGCCCTCCACACGTATCCGTTTGTGGATACGGACACAAAAATTTGCAGACACATGTGGACGCAACCGGTATCCGTTAAAAAAAATTTGTGGATACAAAATTTTCCAGATACATGTGGACTGCGCCTAAGTCTTACTCAATTAATAATTATCTTGGGGGGGGAGATCACCATTATTTTTAAAAAAATACTTGTCTCAGACCTGTTGCCTGAATGTGACGAAGATGAATCACCCAAAGGATGAAGCTGCATTGTGAGGTCACCCAGCCTTGCAAACGCTTCCCCTGCTGCCGTGAATATCTCAGCAACCTACAGAAAATACAGCAAGTTTGACATGTCTTTTCTCACACGTTACAGAAAAAACACTCTGTAGGTTGTGATTCCAAAGCTAAAAATTAAGGATGCTTGGTGGCTAGACATTACTACTGACCACATCAGACCAAGCAACATCTGAGTAGTAGGACCAACATAAGAGTGACTTAGTATCAGTGCAAAACAATACAATAAATACAACGGAAAGCGTCTTTATTTACCTTAGAAGTTGATGATGCCATTTTAAAAACGAATTCTTTTTCCTCGATTATTTTGTAGATTCACAACATTTAATATACAGATGTCTCGAACAAACAGTTCTCGATGAGGTTATAACATCCAATCCTGAAGAAAACAGATGATTGTACGTTTGAATTGAATCTTTTGATCGAAATCTCTCACATGACAAAAGTATTCATTCAAATTGAGCTTCATTTCTGAGCCATTTTAGCATTTTGAATAGACAAATAATAAGGATATTATATATATGTTATAAATGGCAACATACCTTGGTGTTTAGATAATATTAATCCTTATTAATCAGTTATTTTTCAACTCATTCTTGACTCTCTTTGTTCATCATTTGCCGCCATTTTGAACCTAGTTACCAGTCCATCACAGTCAGATTTTCCCAGAATGCCATTCGTTACACAGGCAGCCCAAGAAGGTGAACTGTTTCTGTTGTTGTTTCTTCTCTCTATTCTTTCCTTGGCTTGTTTGATCATTCTCTTTGTTTTTCCTTCCTGCATTCCTGCAATAGCGTTGTATTGTTACATCCATTTTTCTTTCTTTCTTTCTCTCTCTCTCTCTTTCTTTCTTTCATTCTTTCTTACTTTTCTTTCTTCCTTCCTTTTTTTCCAACATTCCTCTTTCCTTTTTTCTCTTTATGTAATTCTTTCCTCTTTTCTTTCTTTCCTCGTTGTAATCACAGAAGACAGCAGCCGTGCTTTCCCGCCGGCCTTTTTACTTACAAACGTCAGCCTTTAAATAAAAACATTTTTAATCTATTTTTTTACATTCAACGGCGATTTTACATTTTTTGGCTCCCCCCTCCCCCGTTGTATTCAAAAATACAACTGAGACAGAAAGCATTCCCTTACAACAAAACGGAACAGCCAAAAATCTCGGGAAGAATCTAGAGGCATAACCTCATGATGAAGGGAGCCGCTGCAGTTTTGCGAAGAACTGTTTATGCATGAAATTGGTCGCGGTCACCAGAATAAGAAATAAAAATATTGAAATTGAAATCTAATAAAATAAAAAATAAAATAGAGTAAAGTCACTAATGCCGTGCAGATATTACACTGATACACTTTGGTAGAACATAATTCCATTGTTTTCTGTTGTGTCTATTTGACACTTACATGTTGACTAGTATTTTTTTATTTCACGGGTTAAAATGCCTACACTCTAATACATTTCAAAGAGAAAAAGAAAGGAAAAAAAGCGAGCAAACAACGTAAAGCGCGCGGAGTATGCGCGCGCACAAAAACAAACGATAGCAAATGGGATTATAAAAATAGCATCAAACGGTGCCCATGATGATAACAAACATAAATACCAGAGATTCTTACTATTGGTTCATTTTCACTTAATGAAAAGATTCATTAACATGAATGTATCTTATTGCAAATAGGTTTGAAATACAAACACATAACAGCCATATAAAAATAGCAAAAGAGTTCGTTCATCGATATACCATTCGTTCAGTCATACAGTTACACGTGGTTCGAGTTGTAGTCGCAATGCATTGTGGATCTATTTTTGGGTACATTTTTCCAAGATGCTATCTATTTTTGTCCCCTAAAACGGCCCCACAATGCACTGCAATGCCAACTCGAACAAGTTTTATCTCGGAATTGCTATCAATAACCCGTTTACGAATTTTGAAATAGGCCCTTTGCAGCTAAGCAATCACGTGCTGATTTATTCACTGAGAGCAAATGAAAGAACATTTTGATTCACATGGTTGAAACATACTGGACTGCAAACAAACTTTCTACAACCTGTTTCGAGAGATCGTAATGAAACTGCATTTCGTAACACACTGGTTACACATGTTTTCATTTCAGTTCTTTACAAGCACCTAAAAAGAATCACCAATGTAATATAAAAACATAAATTTTGCAGTCCAGTACAGACACGTGACCGTGCAAAGGGCCTATTACATGACGAAAGCTTGTATGATTATGAGGATGGGGCTAATGTGTGAGACTGCCAAATATCTTGTCTGTCTGTCTGTCCGTGATCGAGTTGTGGTTATTATGATGGAAAATACAAAGTCCATACTGTACATCTTTTGAAAAACCTTAGTAACTAAAAAAACAAAAGATTTATCCTTCCAAAGTTCATAACAAGTATATGCACGTATGGAATTGTGGGATCCACCATCTTAACAAATTACATCCCATAGTTCCATGCGCGTCTCTTTGGTTACCAGTCCTCCTCCCCTGAGCTTTGGAAAGCCGAATCGTTAACAAAAAACAAAGGTTTTCTACAGTAAAGCACGCTTTTTAAGGAATTTTTCTAGCCATGTTTCCACTTCGTTTTCATTGTCTTCAAGCCACTTGATATTTGCTTTGACTCGGTCTACGGCTTGCTTGAGGGCGAGCGTGCCGGAACCCGCGTCTGGATGTTTGGCATTGAATGCTATTAACTAAAATTACAGAAAGAAATATATATATACATGATTGAAGATTAACTTGGGTTTTTATGAGTTATTTGACGTCATATTTTTATATCAAGCCATCACAGCCATGTTGGTGTATGTTAACAAAAAAATTTTTTCTTTAGCTTCTCTTGTTGTGTACACTGACCAAAATGGCCGCCATGTCTTTGTCATTTGAATCATTCAGTTATGACGTCATCACCGCCATGTTGGTGTACGTTAACAAAGAAATTTTTTCTTTAGCTTCTCTTGTTGTGTACACTGACCAAAATGGCCGCCATGTCTTTGTCATTTGAATCATTCAGTTATGACGTCATCACCGCCATGTTGGTGTACGTTAACAAAACATTTCTCGTTAGCTTCTCTTGTTATATACACCAACATGGCCGCCATGTCTTTGTCATTTGAATCATTCAGTTTTCCATGTGACGTCATCACCGCCATGTTGGTGTACGTTAACAAAGAAATTTTTTCTTTAGCTTCTCTTGTTGTGTACACTGACCAAAATGGCCGCCATGTCTTTGTCATTTGAATCATTCAGTTATGACGTCATCACCGCCATGTTGGTGTACGATAGCAAAAGATTTCTCGTTAGCTTCTCTTGTTATGTACACCAACATGGCCGCCAGGTCTTTGTCATTTGAATCATTCAGTTTTCCATGTGACGTCATCACCGCCATTTTGTTGTGATGTCAATAATTGTTTTACTCACCTCCTTAAGCTGATATTCACTAGTGAATCCTCTGGTAACCGAAGCAATGAGAGAACTAAACGAAAAGAAACCTCCGCCATACCTAGTAAAAAAAACAAGAACGAGGAAAATAAGGTTGACGATGACGTCATGTAGATGAAATCATATATTCAATAGATAGATTTGCCTTTATTTCCACAGTATGCACAGGTAACCCAGCAGTTGAAAATTGGCACAAATTAGTAAAATTGATGTATTTATATTACCTTTTCAAGTACGTGTCCCAATTATATCGGACAAAATTCCAAGCCAACTGTCCTCCAATGCTGTTGTAGTTTGCTACGTAAGACGCAACCCGAATTGAATCCTGGGGGCGAATCTTGGTAGGATCGAGGGAGTAAGTCAGGTATCTATGGCAACAAAAAAGTTAGTTACCCATAGCAACCATAACATGCAAATTGAAAGTTGCTTGAATTGACAAAAGAGAATATTAAAACCATGCACTGATTTGTTTCATAGACATATCTCATGATATTACACAACACAGGGATACAATAATAATAATAATAATAATAATATCTTTATCTATCCTTTAAAAAAAAACGATCAGCTGGACACGATAGAACAGCTGGTATAAACCGGTGCAATTCAGCAATTCAAAATCTATGAAAATATAAATAAAATCTATACTTAAATATGCGATTAAGAACCTACAAGTATAAATAAAAGAAAGGAGAAAATTAGGTATAATATATACATATATACACAGAAACACAAAAACCCCGCGTCCACAAACATATATATCCATTGTATATACGATCTAGGGATATACGATCTAGGGATCCCAGTACATGCTACATACCTTTCTAATATCCAAGGTTCTTTGGAGGCAGCCATTGCGTACATCAGTTTTTGTTTCTCTGTAGCGACATTAGATTTTTTGAATTGTTCGTAGACGAAATTCCACTCTTCTTCTCCACCACCGGCGACACCATAGTAGTACACTAGGGAACGGAAGTTTGATGGGACACTGGGGAAGGATCAATCAATCAATCACTCGTTTGGTAAGCGGCTGTCAGTCAGTCAGTCGGTCGGTCGGTCAGTCAGTCAGTCGGTTGGTCGGTCGGTCGGTCGGTCGGTCGGTCGGTCGGTCGGTCGGTCGGTCGGTCAGTCAGTCAGTCAGTCAGTCAGTCAGCTAGTTGGTCATGTAGTTGCACAGGTCGATTAGTTTCATTACATGTAAACGACAACAAACGAAAACTACGTACGGGTTTTTGTCTGGGTCGGCCATCCATTTTCTGAAAAACTCCCGAGCAGGTTCAAGGCATTTTTTATTTCCTGCTCTGCAGTAGATGGAAAGCATTTCGCCACGATTGTACCTGAATCAGACACAAAATAACTCGTTTAATTTCATTTGGTTGGATTTGTTTTATCGACTTTAAATGATTATTCATTCTACCGAGGTTTCGTGCACCTTGATTGATTCAAAAAATATGTTATTTAATGTCGTTCTACTCTAACCGTGAGTTTATTTGCATAAATATACTTTTTTCCCCTCTCATCACTTCATCTCCTTGGATAGCTTTTATAGACTTTCAATTAATGGGTTGCAAACATTCCCAAGAGAGTTAAAAGACAAAAGCATGATGACACACACGACTTTCATAACTGGCTGCTGCTAATTTACATAAACATTAAAAATCAATGTTTTTTGGAGTGAAAACCCTTTCAAATTATTGATCTTGTTGATTTAGATAAGGCGTGTGAGTTTCTTCTTAAATTGATAAATCCTTTACAAGATGTGAGCATTTTAAGTTTTGAAAATGCACCAAAACGAGGCCACCAAGGCTTCCAGTGATAAATACATACAAAACTCTCTATTTTCGTTCTTACATAACTTCTTTGGTACACAGTCAAATTCTACAAAATTTTCTGGAAATAGTTTTCGTGAAGTATTGTCTCAGATAGCATTAATAGTTTCTGGTAAAAAGGCTTCATTTTCTCTATCTGAAAAAACTGAGTTATGAAAGTCGTCTATTGTGGTGCTGTTAACAATGGATGCAGATAAAAAATCTTTTCTTAAATGGCACCAACGCTCCCAAGCGCCAAGCTGTAGGTATACCAAATAAAAGGTGTATTTCCTCGGCCATTTGCCAATTTATAACGTGTCTTCCCGCCACGCTCGTAGTTTTACCAGAATGATTAGGGTATTGACAAGACTTCGGTGGCTAAGAGGCCGAGATGACGTAACTTGCAATCGAAGAATACGTGTTCTCGAATTTCGAATTCTATGGTTTTACTATGGTTAGAGTAGAACGACAGTAAAAGTCCTACAAAATTTATCTACTCTAACGACATACTTGTCGAGATGAGAACCAGTATCTGTGAAGCCAAGTTTGTTGAACTGCAGCTCTCCCTGATATACTAGATATTTCTAATCAATCAAAGCAACAATTTAGTACACAATTCTATATTGCAACGAAAAGGGGCATAAAATAGGTCATGACATGTTTAAATTGCGAGACTCAATTCCGTTACGTTTAATATATCAGTCTTTCTCAATGCAACGCTTTCGTTAGTATGAAGAGAACAGTAACGTAGCAGAAGTCCTGCCAAGAAAAAAATTGCGGCGAGCGCACGCGCGTTTTGGCGCCAAATTTTCCCGCCAAAGCCTATCAGTATAAACCATTGAGAGAATGAACCTTCGAGAGAACCATTTTCTCGCAAAGGTTGTGATAAGCGCGCGCGCGTTTCGGGGCAAAATTTTCCCGCCAAAACCACAGGAGTCCCATCAGTATAAGCCATTGAGATAATTATTCAATAACAAAGCTTGGTTATCTTGATGTGGAACAATATTAAATTTCTCAAACATTTCGATTTTTCTGTTAAGAATCTCCACATGAAATGGAAATGTGAGTCTTACGGGGGGTGGGGGGTGAGGGGCGGGGTGTGAGGGGTGGGGGTGGGGATGTGAAGAGGGGAGAGGAGGGGGAGGGTGGACTAAGAGGTTTACCTGGAGATATTTGTAAGCAGGTCGTGTCTCGGATAACACTCTTATCAGGTAGTTTAGATTAGTGAGAGCGGCATCCCACGGGACCCATTTGGTCTCATTTCTAATATAGCTTGTAGTTTCTAATGCCACGGAGTAGTTGATCATTTTTGCTCTGGAAAATAGATGAAATACGTTGTAAACATCACAAGTTTGTCTGTCTGTCTGTCTGCTTTCTTTCTGTCTGTCTGCCTTTATTTCTGTCTTTCTGTCTGTCTTTCTGTCGATATGTGTGTCTGTTTTTCTGTCTGGACTTTGTCTTTCTGTCGTTCACTAATTCGATAGAAAGGACAAACACCTACCTGGCCAAGCTGAATGCGTCTCCAATCAACCCAGCACGATCAGAGATGGGAATCGTCTGAAAAAAAGAATGAGACAAGCCAATGACCCCCATCATTATAATATCACGAGCTTTCGAATTCGCTTCCTGAATCGTGTAGATTATTAGTACCTTGGACCGCCAATATTCAAAACAAAAACGAAACGAAAAATCGTCGAATTTCTAGATTTTGAAAGGGTACTATATAACAAAATCATAACCCAACCATTAAAAGTTGACTCTGAATTTACAGACATTATTCTATTTTTGAAAATTGGGAACCGTACGACAATGGATGGACTGGACGTCCGTTAACGGGATCTTGAATCGCCAAAAACATTTTCGTCGAATTTGCAGCTTTTGAATGGGTATGGATGATCTTAATGAATGGAAAAAGCATGCCCAACCTCTAAAATTCTGTTTGGGCTTCTAAATTCCGAATTGTGGGCGATTTTTTATTTTGGAAAATCCGGAACCGAGCATGGCTGGACTGGACTGGACTTCGGTTAACTGGATTGTCCGGAGCAAAAACCTTTTTTTACATCGAATTAGCAGCTTTTATCCTATAATTTTTATTTTCAACATTATAACTAGTAGTTTTATGCTAAAATGTGCAAAAATTTTTTTTAATTTTCTATGCTGATTTTTGCTTCCGGTTTGATATCAGTTGCTGTGTCAACCCCCCAAAAATTCCTTACTTCCGGTTAAGAATAGTCCTTCCGGTTTAAACATTTCCGGTTTTAGCGCGCAATGCATGATATTATTGAGATAATAACCTCATGGTTTGATATCAATTGCTGTGTTAACGCAACCCAGTGTTCAGGAGCGTAGTTTACTCGATAGAAGCCATTCTGTCCATAGTTTCCTTTGATCCATCCAGAACCATCCCAAATAATATCAGCTGTTAAAGAATATTAAAAAATATTGTTGGCTGATAGAACATTCGTCATAAGAGCCTACGTTCTGTTAGTAGTGTTAGTACGGCTAACTCACAGATAGAACCCTGAAACAACCTCTGGGCTGATCTAAGTCAGGGCACGGCTAACTCACAGATAGAACCCTGAACCAAACTCTAGGCTGATCTACGTCAGGGCACGGCTAACTCATAGATAGAACCCTGCAATAACCTCTGGGCTGATCTAAGTCAGGGCATGGCTAACTCACAGCAGATTTATTTGGAATTAGTGTTTTGTAGAGAGGTGGATGACACTTACCAGAGCTTTTGTTCAGGAAGACGTTCTGGGGTGACGCTTGCGCACTTGTCTTGTATGTGAAAGGAATGACCCACTTGTAGCTACAGGAAAGGAAAAGAGGACAGAAAAATGAGTGATCTTAAAAAGAATGGTTGATGTTGATAACGGCGATAATGATAATGATAGTGATGATGATATTTGTGATAATGATCAAGGCGCATTTGAAAATGCCATATTGAGTTTTCGATATATATAAATAAATATCCTTATTAATGATAATTACGATGATGATGGCGGTGATGTTGATGATGATGATTACGATGGTGATGATAATGTTTATGATGATGATGGTAATGATGATGGTCATGATGATGGTGGTAATGATGATGATGATGATGGTAATGATAATGATGACGATGGTGGTGGTGGTGATGATGATGTTGATGATCATAGTGATGATTACGATGGTGATGATAATGATGGTTATGATGATGATGGTGGTAATGATTATGATGATGATGGTAATGATGATGATGACGATGGTGGTGATGGTGATGATGATAATGACGATGGTGATGATGATGATGTTATGCTGAACGAGATGATGACAAAGTTTATGATGATGGCTGATGATAATGATGCCAATTATTTATCAATAAATATTGTCATATCATTTTACAACGTGCACCTACTTGAAGGGCGATTTGTACTTTGAAGCACTAACATTAGCACTCGGGTCATAAAGGAAGTGTTTCTGAGTCATCGTATAGTGGGTACCATCTTTCTTCTTCATTTCAACCACAGGGTAACCCATCTGTAGCGTCCACGTATCCATGATCTGCTTGACAGGAATACACTTGCCTCTTGAACAACTCTCCTGTGAAAAAAATTATTTGGTCCGTCCATGACTTTCGGTCACTAAAACATGGATTTTGTTTTTGTCAGGTTGTGAGTATGTTATGGGAGGGGAGGGTAAGGGGTAGTTTTTTTTTCTTCACATGCTGAATTGAATTTTATAGTGGCAAAGAAAGGTAGATCTAGGTGGACCGTCCGTCATTTCTTACCTTCTCTAGGGCGTTCCACAAGTCATCTGTTACTGCGTTCCCGTAGGCATGTCTTCTGAGGTAGTTCTGTGTCAAAAAGGTTAAAAAATATTTAACGACACTATTTTGTGAGATCATACGTCACGCAGACATCGTCACGCATTACATTATATAATATCACAGTCATGTAATCTACTTGCTCTCAGTCACTCTCTGTCACACAACTCTGACATGCTTGGAGTTAATGTTTTATATAATTGCTTATTAGGTTACCCACAAGATAACTGTCACACAATGTACACCCACGTCACACTATTGATATCACGTGACAACACTGTAAGTCACGCACTATACTCGACTCACCGTTAAACCTGACACAAACGTAGGTTTTCCTAAAATACTTTCGAGCATGCGCAGTATACTTGAACCCTGTGGGAAAAAAAAGTAAATTTTTTAGACAATCACCATGGTTACTGTTACTTAGCAACCATTCCCATAGCTAAACTTAGTAACCACTAGAAATGTCCTATGAAATCATGACCATCACCACAGGTATACCATCAGTTAGTAACGTTCACCACAGGGATCCCATACCTTGTTATAAGAAATGGAGTCAAATATCTCGTTGATTTCATTAGGGTGATTGACGTCGACTTTGATTGGATGAGAGGACGCTAGGCCATCAAGACTGAACGCTGTTGCCATGTCAGATATCACGAACTGTTCGTTCTAAAGCAAATGATTTTATAAAGTTAAGGTGAGAACAACCAATGAAATTTTTTTGCGCCACAACGTGACCACGTGTTTGACGTCACTTGCGCATGGGTATTAACACGCTGAGATTCGTCGTACACGACCTTGCAAGGGCAGTCACCTCCCCTACGATATTATTAAACTATCATTAAGATATTATTAAACTATTCTTAAGATATTATTAGACTATTATTAAGACATTGTAAGACTATTATTAAGGTATTATTAGACTATTATCAAGATATTATTAGACTATTATTAAGATATTATGAAACTATTATTAAGATATTATTAGACTACTAGTAAGATATTGTAAGACTATTATTAAGATTTTATTAGACTATTATTAAGATATTATTAGACTACTAGTAAGATATTGTAAGACTATTATTAAGGTTTTATTAGACTATTATTAAGATATTATTAGACTATTATGAAGATATTATTAAACTATTCTTAATTACTTATAAAACTTACCATGGCCCAATCAGGTTCAACGGCAGCGACCCCAAGATATTCAACGAAACTTGCGAATCCCTCGTTCAACCAAAGATCATCCCACCATTTCATCGTCACAAGATTACCGAACCACTAGACAACAAATAACAGTAAGAAGACGCCCCGTCCGGTTTTGGCTACTGCCTCGGGTAGAGGCGAACAAGGGCGGATCCAGGTGGGGGGGGGGGGGGTGCAAAGGGAGCTGAAGCCACCCTTCAGCAGAAAAAAACCCTGAAGAATTAGATGCTTTTTTTATTGTTTTCCGTTGTGTTGTTGAAAGAAACTCAATTAGCCCCCCTAAACTCAATTACCCCCCCCCCCCCTAAAATTTTGGCTGGATCCGCCCTTGGCGAGGCCACTCAGAGCAGCTTTCGTATGACTGTGAAAAGCTCACGGCACGAACACGGACGTAGTCGTTCTCTGAAGATCTGAAGATTACTATTAATCAACTGCTACCAATAATCAATAGAGTGCATACCACATATTTGTGAAAAACTTTATAAGATGTTGCACAAATTGTGCACAAAGCAGTAAGTTCAGTATACCTCAGTAGACCGTAGACCTACAAATCTTTTCACTAATTTGTACAATTTTGTGAGTTAACTTTTTCACAGATATATGATATGAATTCTAAGAGCGCTTTCCAGGATGTCTAACCTACCAATCCGAGCTGCTAGTTCAAATGGTATGCGTCAGTTCTTTAGAACTAGTTAGCCAAGGTCTCAAAACTAATGAGAACCGACACGTACCATTTTGAGAACTTGCCGCTTAGACTAGTCGGTTCGACTTCAGGAAAGCGCCCCAAGTTCAGTAGATCTCAGTTGACCGTAAACCTGCAAAATTTTGCACTGATTCCAGTCTAACAGAATTCACTACTATAATGATGGTTTTCAACCATTCCCAAGAGAATTAAATAACAAAAAAACACGACGGCCATGTTGGAGGATATAACAAAAAAATTTATTGACAATTCTTTTGTTAAATTCCTCCAACATGGCCGACGTGAAAACTATTAATACCTGATGTGCTAGCTCATGAGCGATTACCGTAGCAACCCTCTGTTTATTGGTCTCAGAAGACGAGCCATTCTTCCATAGCAACGCCGTTTCACGATACGTTATTAGTCCCCAGTTCTCCATGGCGCCTGCCGCGAAATCTGGAATTGCTATCATGTCTAGAAAACATAAAAATACAAGGTTTTCATTAGGTTATAAACGAATGTGTGTCATTCCCTTGAGTATTATATCTTTCTTTACTAAAAATGCTTTTCAGCTATAGTGTAATGTTTTCCCATTTCAGACCATGTGCATTCCCTTGAGTATTATATCTTTCTTTACTAGGAATGCTTTCAGCTATGGTGCAATGTTACAACGTTTTCCCATTTCAGACCACGTGTCATTCCCTCGAGAATAGGAATCTTTGTTTCAGTTGTATGTCGCTCACTAAGCTTGAAATGCCCGTTGAAATGTGTCACATCAATATGTAAATCATGTTAGCACGGAAGAAAATATACCAACTTACCAGATTTGGGTAACGGGTAGCTGATGTTGTAGTATTGCTCAAAAAATGTCATAATTTTGCCTCCAATTGATACAGCATATTCCAACTGGTCGACCTGATCTGGTGGGGCGTAGAATCTCATCTGTAACATACAAAACATCACAAGTCGAGTGACGCGTACATATCGATGTGATTGGCTAATTCTATGACCTCATTTGTCACGTGATCCGAACCTTGACGCGTAGTATGTTTATGATTGGCTAATAGATCCCTTGCATGTGACGTCAAAGCAGCTCAATTTGGAGGACAAAACAAAAGAATTTCAATTTCCTGAGAATTGGAAACCTATTATTTCCTCCAAATTTAGCTGCATTCCCACTCTGTTAAATGAGATCTAGACTCCTAGCAGTTCAATTTGGAGGACATAACAATAGGTTTCCAATTGTCATGAGATTTTGTTTTGTCCTCCAAATAGCCCACTTCTGAGATATGCTTCGCATGTCACGCATAAAGGTTTCAATGCAAGGGTTCGTGCATAATGCTCAGTGATTCGTGAAAGGAGAAAAATAATTAATTGTTTAATTAATATTTCGCACGTGGCCTCGTACAGAAACCTTTGTATGTGTCAAGCGAAGCATATCTAGGGGTCTATATTGAGCTGCTTTGACAACACATGCAAAGGGTCATCTATAAGCCTTTTCATAGTTTAAGAATCGATTCCACTGCGCATGCGATCTTATCCCGAATTTCTCATCTTCTTTTGTCTAGAAATTCGGGATAAAATCGCATTCTTAAACTATGAAAAGGCTTATTAAATGAAATCACAAGTCACGCGATCCATACCTTCACTCCATTTTTGGACGTGATTTCTTTGTACTTAAAGTCACACACCACAAAGGCCAATAAGTACGTTGGCATAATGACCGTTTTCTTGTAGTAGTCATACATTTTGCCACCTTTTGTCTCGCTCTTAGTGATTGGCATGTTGGAGATGGAGATATAGTCAGGTCGGTGGACGAGCACGACAGTGAATGTTGCTTTAAGTTGTGGTTCATCAAAACAAGGGAAGGCTTTGCGTGCATCCGTGGGCTGAAACTGTGTCGTTGCGATCGTGCTGAAAAACATTTGAAATATTGACCATTGTCTCAGGGGAGGAGTGGGTAAGGGGTAGGTCAAATATCTCAAGGGAGAGGTGGGTAGGGAGTAGGTCAAATGTTTCAAGGGAGGGGTGGGTAAGGAGTAGCTCAAATGTTACAAGGGAGGGGTGGGTAAGGTTAGT
Source organism: Actinia tenebrosa (assembly GCF_029948245.1). NCBI lineage: Eukaryota > Metazoa > Cnidaria > Anthozoa > Actiniaria > Actiniidae > Actinia > Actinia tenebrosa. The sequence goes on along the minus strand of NW_028292569.1, from coordinate 6,548,575 downwards.
AGGTTAATTGTCTCGAGGGAGGGGTGGGTAAGGAGTAGGTTAATTGACTCGAGGAAGGCATGGGGTAACGAGGCCAACTTTCTCGAGGAAAAGGTGGGTAAGGTTAGTAAGTCAATTGTCTCGAGGGAGGGGTGGGTAAGGAGTAGGTTAATGGACTCGAGGAAGGCATGGGGTAAGGAGGCCAATTTGCTTGAGGAAAGGGTAGGTAAGGTTAGTAGGTCAATTGTCTCGAGGGAGGGGTGGATGTGTATTCAAAGCCTACTTACACATTTTTTCCATCCTTATGCAGGTATTGACTCTTGTAAAGTCCTTTTAACGAATTGGTTAGAAAAGCTTCAAAGTTCATTTTAATACTAATCTGTCCCTTTTCTAGAGTGTTCTTCATTTCCATCACGTAGAATTGGTTTTTCTTGAAGAAGAAGTGGTTATCAATGGCCAGATCTGGTGAAGGAAAATGATTATTCATTAAGATATACATCAGACCTTTAGTTGAGCAATAGGTCTCTGATGGCCAGCATGGTCTAGCGGTCTCTCGGTAAACAAAACTCCAGTTACGAGTTCTCTGTTGCTCAGGGTTAGTCTCGAATTTGTAGAGAATATTCATGTGTTCCAGTGAAGGTCCGTTAAATTTTAAATATTTTTAATCGTTGAAGTTGTGCATTCTTTACTTTACCGTTGGTATTTGTAGCATAAAATTTAATAAATACCAATATATCTACTAACCCTCCTTCTTCTTATTCTGCACTTTAACGGAAGTGACGTTCATCTCATTAACATGAACCAGAACGAGTTTGGTCGGTGAGGTCACATTAGCAATGATTTCCACGTTGCCATCGAAACGCAACTTTTCCAAGTCAATATCCAGCAACACCTCATAATGGTACGGGATGATGTCTTTGGGTAAGCGGACATTCCACCAGGCTTCCGTTCCTGCCGTGGTAGGGATTGGGCTAGAGGGTGACGTCGGCGTGACGTCGCTACCATTATTTTCATCAGCATCTCCTTCTGAAAAACAACCATCAATATCAGTCAAAAAGGAAGAAGGATAAAGGGAGGGAGGAAGGAAGCAAGGAAGGAGGTAAGGAAGAAAGGAAGAAAGGAAGGAAGGAAGGAAGGAAGGAAGGAAGGAAGGAAGGAAGGAAGGAAGGAAGGAAGGAAGGAAGGAAAGAAAAAAGGAAGCAAGCAAGCAAGCAGGCAGGCAGGCAGGCAGGCAGGCAAGCAAGCAAGCAAGCAAGCAAGCAATCGAGCAGGATCAGTGACATGTGACATGTAAGATGGCGGACGTCGATAACTTGAGCTCCGATCAAATAAGTATTAATATAGTTAAAGAACTTCTTAAAGTACAGGAAAACAGCTTTAAATCTTTTGTGAACCTCCTAATTGATAATTTCAACAGCCGACTTGATAATTTAAACCGCGAAATACAAGGAATCAAGGATAGTTTGCAATTCTCACAGAAAGACATCGACGTGACGAAGAGCAAACTTAACAGAATTGACGCCTTAGGCTTGGAGATTGATTCTTTAAAGGGCAGTATCAACGATTTTGACAACAAGATAGATTATCTTGAAAATCAGAGCAGGCGAAGCAACGTGAGGATCAGTGGGTTGAAAGAGGACAAAAACGAAAGCTGGGCAACAACGGAACAGAAGGTTAAAGATCTCTTGAATGAGAAGCTGCAGATCTATCCCGAAGACGGCTTTGAAATAGAAAGAGCTCATAGAACCGGTAGACGCAGCGAGAAGCCAAGACAAATCGTCGCTAAGTTCCTCCGATACAAAGATAAAGAAGCTGTTCTTCAATCTAGCAAGAAACTTAAAGGAACAGGTATTTACATCAACGAAGATCTTTCCTCGAGAGTTGTCAAAAGAAGACAGGATCAACAGGAGAAGCTGCAACAAGCACGCAAAGAAGGGAAGATCGCATATTTCAGTATGGATCGATTGGTCATAAAACCAAGACCAATGGCCTTTAATTCAGAGCAACTTTTTGGCTCTCTTGGCGCTACTGCAAGCTTTGGATCTTACAGAGACGCAATACAAAATGGAAGCAGGATCAACGCAGGATCAAATTCACCGAAATCATCCCAAGATCAAACCTGAAATTTGCACGATTTGCCTGATGTACCGACATGTCTCAACAAACTGAACATTACTTTTGTAAAGATAAGTGAATATTATATAGTTAAATATCTAACTTTTCTTCAATATATTCATTCCTGAATTTTTATACGTAAACAAAAAAATAATGTATGCACAATATGCCTAAAACGCCTAAATTCAAATTCTAGAACCGTTAATTGTTCAGTTTGCTCTAAACGTTGTCACCTGAAGTGTCTTAACAAGGCACCTGATTGTACCGACGTTAACGACCTATCTCATTTATCAAAATCACACATATGCTCTCATTGCATAAGTGACGCCTTGCCGTTTGCATCATTAGATGACGACGAGTTCCATTCAGCCTTGCTTGAATTACAATACGGCTGGAGCCCGTTTCACAACTTTGATCGGCTCGATGGACTTTCATTCCAACCTTTCCAAAACACATTCGCCAGGTCCAAAGCAAATTTTGTAAATAACTTCTGTGACCCGGACGAAAACGTGTTTGCAAATGTCAATGATATGTTAAGCAATTGTCGATACTATGTCGAAGATAGTTTCGAAAATCTTTTAGACAAACCAATTGGTTTTTCACTCATTCATTTTAACATAAGAAGTTTACGAAAGAATTTCGATAATCTGGTTTGTTATCCTACCTCTTTAAAGCGTCACTTTGACGTAATTGCTTTGACCGAGACATGGCTTAAAGATAAAGATGATCTACCTTCCTTTGCAATAGCGGACTACCAAGGCCCAATAGTCTTAAATCGGCCAAACGAAGATGGTGGCGGAGGAGTTGCTCTTTATGTCAGAAATAATTATAATTTTAAGATTCGCAATGACTTAAAGTATAATAGTAACGATATCCAATTTCTGTTTGTCGAAGTGGAAAAGAACAAGGAAAGCAAATTAGTGGGTGTCACATATAAACCTCCAAAAATTAATATTGATAGCTACTCAGACGTTTTTACTGAACTTATAGAAAAACTACATAATACGAAAAATTGTTACATAGCTGGAGATTTCAATATTGACCTTTTAAAAAGTGATTCTAACGCGGAAACTAATGCCTTTGTCGATACGTTGCTCTCCTATTCTTTTTTTCCGGTCATAACAAAACCTACACGAATTACTTGTGATTCTGCAACATTGATTGATAACATTTATACCAATGCATTTGATCAATCCGTCAATAATGTCACTGGCATATTATACACTGATATTTCTGACCATCTACCAATATTCATTATTCAATACGAAAAAGAGCATAAACAACGTCCGGAAAATTACTCTAAGCGTATCTTCTCCGCTCGTAGTGCAGATAAATTTAGAGAGGAAATGTCTAGGGTTGATTGGTCAGTTATCTACAATTCGAACAACCCCAACGAACAGTATAATTTCATGATAAATACACTAATGGAAATATATGACAAACACTTCCCTATAAAAACATTCTTAGTTAAACCTTCAACTAGGAATAACCCCTGGATTACACCAGGTATATTAAAATCCATAAAGAGAAAAAATAAACTATACCGAGCAAAACTTCGAAACCCTACTGAGAACAATCGCGAGGCCTTTCGAAATTACCGTAACACACTGAATCATCTGATCAGGTTTACCAAAAAGGAATATTACAATAAATTAATGATTAAAGCTCATGGAAACTTAAAAGCTACTTGGGAGATTATCAACGAAATAATGAATAAAAGAAGAAAACAAGCAAAATACCCTTCTAGCATCGTTTACAATGAAAAATACTTTGACAGTAAACCTGATATTGTTAATATTTTCAACAGATTTTTCACCAATGTAGGGCCATCCTTAGCCAAGAAACTCCCTCCCAGTAAACTAAGTTATAACAATTGGATGAAGGAAGCATCACCTTTGCCGGAGCTTACTTTTCAACACGTAACACCATTGAAAGTCCTAGACCAATTATTCAGTCTCGACTGCTCGAAGTCTGCCGGTCACGATGGCATTAAAATAAAATACTTGACTATGATAGCCGAATTGATTCATCAACCATTAAGTCACATTTTCAATACTTCGATAATGACTAGTACTTTCCCGGATATGATGAAAATAGCCAAGATAATTCCTATCTTTAAAGGAGGTGACAAGTCTATTGTATCTAACTACAGACCTATTTCTCTCCTTCCCATTTTTTCAAAAGTATTCGAAAAAATAATATGTGAATCATTAACAGAACATCTAGAAGCCAATAATCTCTTATTTGACTATCAATTTGGTTTTAGGAAGAAAAGAAACACTACTTACGCTATACTAGACTTTGTCAATAGGATAATAGAATCAATAGACAATGGTGATTTCTCAATTGGTATTTTTCTAGATTTGTCTAAAGCCTTCGACTCAATAGATCATGACTTATTGTTGTGCAAATTGTCCTATTATGGTATTAACAACGGTACAAAAGCATGGTTGGAAAGTTATTTAAAGAATAGGAAGCAATATGTCTCGATTGATGGCATTGATTCTGATCTATTAAGGATCACTCATGGCGTCCCACAAGGCTCCATACTTGGACCGATTCTTTTTCTAGTTTTCGTAAATGATGCACAATACGCATCGAAATTGATACACCTAATCTTGTACGCAGATGATATGAATTTATTTTATAATCACAAAAGTATGACAACCACTTTAAAAGTCTTTAAAAATGAGCTAGATTCACTTGAGGATTGGTTACTGGCAAATAAATTAACAGTTAATATTTCTAAAACCAATTTTATTCTGTTTGGATCCATACAAAAACTTAAAGGCTTAGAACAAACACCGATATTAAAAATAATGGATAAAGCAATAAACAGAGTTTCTAGTACGAAATTCCTTGGCGTCATAATCGACCAAAACCTCTCATGGGATTCACATATCGATTTTATTTCGCGTAAAATCGCCAAATCAATCGGTATTTTATATAAAGTCAGACATTTTCTTAACCTTGATATACTCAAAAACTTATATTACAACCTAATTTATTCTTACGTTTCCTATGCTACATCAACTTGGGGTAGCATTTACAAATCAAAACTTAAGCGTATTCATGTCCTTCAAAAACACGCTCTCCGCGTCATCACGTTTGCCGACAGAAGGGCCTCTAGTAGACCGTTATTTCGGAAGCTGGACATGTTAAATGTTTATGAAATTGTTAATCTTCAATTGGGTATACTGGTCTTCAGACACACTAACAATTACTTGCCAGAAATTTTTTCTAACTATTTCACTGACTTATCACAAATTCACAATTATAATACTCGCTCCAAATCGAACAAAAGTATGTTTTTACCTAGACAAAATCTTAATTACGGAAAATTTGGTACAAAATTCGCGGCTGTTAAAGTTTGGAATGATATACCGATTGAGATTAAAAATAGTTGTTCACTCAAAGCCTTCAAAAAGAATTACAAAAAGTATTTGCTTAACTCAGATGAATGATTGTTTAAGAACATTTAATTACTTGATTGTTTTTTTTTTCGCTAATTACATTTTTAAATCATCATTTTTCCTATTTGCCTTTGCATAATCAAGAGTCCGTAACGTTATAATGACCTCTTATATCAAACTACTGATTTTTTTCTGATTTTTTTCTTTCTTTTTTTTTTTTTTTTTTTTTTTTCCTGTACGTTTATTTTGTTTTATGAAATTTCTAGTTGTTCAACTACGAAAACTACTGTACTATATATGATTCTTCCCATCTTACATATATGTAAATATTACTCATTTTCGTCTTAAGGGTGTAAGAGCTTGTTTAACCTCTGAGGTTGTTCTCTTGCACCCCCCACAATATTTGTAACTTATTCAATTTATGTATGTATATATATATTTTTGTGGAAATAAAAAACTGTTGTAAACTGTTGTATCAGTGTCATGATCGGCAGCGCTAAGCATTTACATATTCATCCTATTTAGTCAAATTCACAATACTCCAGTTACGAGTTCTCTGTTGCTCGGGGTTAGCCTCCTATTTTGTGCAGAATATTCACGTGTTCCAGTGAAGGTCCGTGGAATTTCAAAGTGTTTGTATTGTTGTGCATTCTTTACTTTACTGTTGGTATTTGTGAATATTTAGACACTGATTCTAGGTTAACCCTGAGTAAATGATATACCACAAATCATATTACAGCGTCTGTCTCGATGTTACTCTATGCTACTCGCCGTTGATCAAAAGAAACTCAAGCTTGATTGAAACGACCGCGTATAATCGACACTAGAGAAAAACGTTTGCGCATGCGTGCCCCTTCAGCACGTTTTCTAAGAATTTCGAATTCCGAGTTTGAGTAAGAAAATAAATGTTTGTTTTCTCCAAGTATACAAAAAAGTATACTTTTGTCAGACCAAGATACTGTATTAACAAACACAATATGAAAGAATTAGTCTTAAGTTTCAAGCATGGATACTAAGTTTTGGTATTTTGTGAAGTCCAATAGCTGTTATTAAAGTGGTATCCGCAATGAGAAATTCTTTTGTTTTAAGAATCATACAAGTAAGGCTATCGGGTCGATACAATGCCCGTTGTCTCATTTGCATCTCATTTGCATATCATATGTTTTGACTAATTTGAATACTGGTTCAGAGCATGCGCAGACGTTTTTCACTCGTGTCCGTATCGTCTACATAGAAGATATTGCGCATGCGCAGTTATCGTTTACCTTTCTACTCAAGTTCTGAAATGCGCAATAATTCAATCATACGATAATCAAGTTTTTCAATTAATGCGAATCGGAAGACACAGCAGGGGAGAGCTTGACCCTTCAAGTCCCTTCAAGGATCCGCTTGTTGCTAATGACACCGCTGAAGGTCAAGGTCAAAAATTACATTATCAGATTTTGCTAAATTCGATTTCATCCTTCATAACTGTTCGCTTTTGATTCCTAATGAAATTATGATTCGTTACGCGGTCACTATTGAAGTCTAGAGTCTATGAAATGATTAGTTTAAACATTCCCTTTACTTTTATCGTAGCAATTGGGTTTTTCTGACACTAAAATGGCTTTTCCCGGGATTCAACGACAGCCAAATGGCTTTTATGTTAATAGTATTTCTTTTTTTAATCCGAGTATCAGAAGAATTTGACGAAACTCAAATGGTTTTTCTAGGCAGGTGGATTTACAGGTAGATGTTTTTGCATTCAGATCAGCATGCAACAAAGTTTCTAGAGGAATAGAAAACATTTAAATGGCTTTTCGAATAAAATTCCACAACACTTAACTGGCTTTTGAGAAATAAATTTTAAAGGGTTTCAAAACAGCACGGAAATGGCTTTCCTAGTAAAAACGCTCAAATGGGTCAGAATACTGACATTCGCAAGCAAAATGATTAGGAATGGACCATTAGCAAACATTAGCAGGATATCCCCCCCTCCTCCCCCATCCCTAAATTATATTCCGTCCGGCAGGTTTTCCCGCTTCTTTTAGAGGTGTTCTGGTGTTCTTTTTCATAGTAATTACGATGAAAGGAGATATGCTGTTTACTCGACGCTGCAGCCCACAGTCGGTGGTACTAAGCTCCTCAGACAACACGCACACGAAGACGGCACCCCTTGACATACCAACGGCCGGGTTCATTCCGTCATCAAATTACAGAAACCGCGACAGTCGGTGCTAGCTTCTACTGCTGTAAGATACCTTTCTTCTTCGAAAAATAACCGAAGAAATGTTTGACGAGGAATGCGCATTTCCCGGAATTTTTGCAATAAAATGGCTTTTCTTTGGAATTTCGGATTAATTCCATGACGATGAATTGGAGAGCTTTTGTCGAATCTGAAGACACCGGAATGGCTTCCGCGTCAAATGACACTGAACTGGCTTTCCTCGATGATTCCATCTGACACTAATATGGCTTTTTTGAGGAAATAGCTTCAAGATACAAACGTGACTTTTTTTCGATAAAATCCGAAAGGTAGTGTAATGGCTTTTTAGTGGAATTTCTCCCAAACCCGGCACTATATTGGCTTTTCTGTGTTAGGAAAAAATAAGTCTCATTAGGTTCAGGTAAATAGTCCTAAGAAATGCTATTCCGCAAGAAAAATCTACTTCCATTTTTTAAGTTTTAAGCTTGTCCAAGAAAAAAGAAAACGAAAAATTGAGATCTTTAAAAAAAATTAAGTTCAAGCGATCAAGAAAAACCTGACAAAGGAATGAACATCCACATAAAATCTTTTGATGTTTGTGATAAATCAATCAGTGTACCTGATGATGATCGTAACAGGAAACCAGGATAAATAGATAAATGCCGCTAAAGAAACATAATCTCCCGCAAGAAAAGTTGTGAAAACACATTTAAAAGCTATATACAAGTGCACATAGCGCTGGGCTATATTTGAGGTATATCGTTTTGCCAAGTTCAAAAAAAGAACAAAGTTTATGCAGAAGTAGGTCACTATTAGGTTTGGAAAATCTTTAGAAAATTTCTGATCTAATACTGCCGGGAGTGCACTACAGTACTTTCAATATATAGATAATTCAACGCGTGCCAATAATCCCAAAGAGTTTTACCCCCAAACTTTTCACTTCAATGAAGTAGATAACCACACGCTAATCGTCGCAAGCTTTGTTTACTTTTCACGGGGCGAAATGACCACATATTGTGCAACGCGCAACGGATAACCTTAGACCAGATACCCAACCTTGTTTCTAAGCCTACGGCACTAAAACGTTTCATTACACTCTTTGCACCGGGACTCGCTGATTTGTCCCGCCTTCGTGATTACATCTAGAGATCGTTATTGTAAATTATTGGATAAATTCGAAAATTAAGCTAAATAAAGGAATAGGTGGCTAAATAGTCAGTTTTAAAGCAGCTTATTTCTTTTTTTTCTTCTTCTTCTAATTTTGTTCATTTGTTTTCCTCTGCTTTTCTGTAATCTAGTAAGTAATTAGTCTGCGGGCAGACAAAATAGACCTCTTCGGCTTGGGGTAATGTTTTCCCATTTCAGACCACGTGTCATTCTCTTGAGAATAAGATTCTTTGTTTGAGCTGTATCCATATTCATGTATTTTCTCATGTGCAACCGAGCGCAAACCTTAAACAAAGAAATGATACTCTAGGGAATGACATGTGGTCTGAAATGGGAAAGCATCAGAGCCGAAGAGGTCTGTTTAACTCTCGTCTTAACAAGAGCATGTGAGCATCTTCCAATGGAACATGCGCAAAGGAAATATTAAGTTATTATTATTGTTATTATTAAGGCTAGTAGGTAATCTATGCTTAAAAAATGTATTCTAATGAATTAATAAAAAATGAATGAATAAATAATAATAATAATAATAATAATAATAAATAGCAGGGGATTGGGTAAATACAAAATTTGGGGCGTTGCATATCAGTTTTGTCCTATACGAATGGAGCCTCAATGCGAAGGAAAAGCGCTCTTTTATGATCTTAAAACGCTGTTAAAAGATTATTTGTAAATGAAACGTTTTGACATCGTTTATGTTTAAGAACTCTCAACGTCAAAAAAGATCAAATACGTAGCTGTAAAAATATAATACGAAAGCTATCACTTGAGACGACAAGTGATATATTCAATCTGTCCAACATCTAATCGCATACTTCATACGTGTTTACATTCTTGGAGTAAAAAATAAATGGTTATCAAAATCACACAACATTGCAAGTGCTTTATATGTTAGCGACCTATTTTTTGGTAGAAAAAGTTTATAGTAGCATCGAGGATTATATAAATTTGTAAATAAGTCGCGTTTTTCGAGAAAATATTGTTAACAACAAGCAAAACTGTTATTCCAGGAAAGAAAGGTATTCAGGAAAGTTAGAAAGAGTATAAAAATTGTATCTAAAAGTGGGACTATTTAAAGGAACCACGGTGCACATACATATGAAGACTTACCCTTTTTAAGCCGAGCTGCCTCGGAATTAGCCTTCCCTAACAAAGCTGCGAGAACGATCACAATCAACACAAGAATAGCTATGAAAATTCCCGCAAGAATAAGCCTTTTTTTGCTGACAAATATTCCTGGCAAAACACCAGCTATCGCGGCTTTTGAGGCCATGTTTTGGCAAGATAGAACAGTTCTGTTCTGTAGCTCGTGGAGAACTCAAATGAAATGTGATGTCGTAGCAATGGTTTGTTAGTTGTAATATTATATCGTTAAAGGAGATACACGATCTTATAAGCCGGAAACTTAAGGACAATTATCAATGGGCTGAGAGATTAGAAGATAAACAGAGAATGTACGCTCAGTTGGTGGTTGGTCATTTGACCGCCAATCAGGTTGGATGTCTTAGGAATCTGTTATTTTGTTAACGTTTTGCGTGGAAACTGTATGGACTGAAGTTGTCAGCAGATGAACTTAGACTGGGTAAAATGTGGTACCGTTCGTCTATTAAACATACGTTCGTATGTCCATTTGTATGTCCCTTCCATCCATCTTTTTGTCCATCTGTCTGTCCATCCATCCCATCCCATCCCATTCCATCCATCCCGCCATTCCATTCTATCCAAACATGCATCTGTCTACCCTCCCACCCACCCAACAATCTATTAATCTATCTTTCATCTATTCATTAGTTTTTCTATCCAACCACCCACCCACCTATGCCACTGTCTGTCCATCCATTATTCATGTATCCATCTGTCCATACACCACACTACCTGCATACGTACAAGTTCCTTCATGCATAATTATTCATAAAGTCATGGGCAAGGATTACTTCTTTGCTAGCCTGCGTAGCGGCCCAAATGGGAAGGGAAGGGGATTGGGGACTAGGGAGAGGAAGGGGAGGGGTACTGGGGAGAGGAAGGAAGGAGGGGGAGGGCCTGCAATGAACCCCCTTGATTTTCCTATGAACGTTCAAAATCCAAACGTTAATTTTGATTGGTTGACTCATAGAAACAGAAATAAACATGGCTTAATTCTTTCATTTGATTGGTTGAGAGTTTGCATATTAATTAAGCGGCGGTTGGAAAAATCGAGGGTGTTCATTGCAGGCCCATCCTCTAATTCCTTCCTCTCCCCAGTCCCCTTCCTCTCCCCAGTCCCCTTCCTCTCCCCAGTCCCCCTCTCCCCAGTCCCCAATCCCCTCCCCTTTGGGCTGCTACGCAGGCTATTCTTTGCACTCACTCAGTGCTTATATAGACCTGTTTTAAAAATAGCCTACAAACACAGACAAGTTTCCTATTGCATAACACATCTTATAATAGAAAAAGAGAGCTAGCCAAAACAGAAATCAAAAAGGACCATGCCAGCCCTACAGGCATTTGTTATCATATGATCTTTCGTGCAGAAAAAGATCAACTTTCTCTATTTACTGATGCATGCAGATCATCTTCTCAACTACTCTTTGTCAAACTCACTAATCATTCATGAGGAAAACACAACAGAAATCACGACCATGAAGAGTGTTGTAAATCTGATACAAAATTGTGTTCATTTGCATAAACTTTAAGTTGGATTTTCTTGGCCAGACTCACTTTAATTTTGAAAATTTTAGTGAAACACAAAGGGATTAACCTAGACATTTGGCAAGCAATCTACAGTATGAGTGTCCGTGCTGTATCAGATATACAAACACTTGGCTACGCCTCGAGTTTGTATATCTGATACAACATGGCCACTCATACTGAATATATTAAATATTGAATAGACTTCATTACACATGCAGACTTACTGTCTAGACTACTTTAATTCAAAAACAAGTTTATGCAGTCTTTGAAATTTGTTTTTAGGAAGTCCAGACAGAGCTAAAAATCATGCCCTCAATGTCTTAACTTTTGAAAAATTCTCTTGGAAATTTTCATCATAGATGTGATGTAAATTTCTTTGTATCAAAGTTTCAAGTCTGTAAATTAAAATTCTACGTGCCTCAATGAGTATGGTACCATAAAAAATACTTAAAACCTTTATGAGAAATGCAGGTCCGTAACTAGGGAGGGAGCACTGGGTGCATGTGCACCCCTCCATAAAAGCTTAAGGTCTGCTCATCCATCTCCTTTTTTTTTTTTTTTTTTGGTTCTGCTTTCTTTTGGTTACCTTTTTTTTTTTTCGATTTTATTTGATGTGCACCCTCCCTGTAAAAGTTCTGGTTACAACCCTGAAATGTTTTGTCAACATTTGGGTTTTATTGTGTTGAAATTGAGAATTAGGGCCATAGAGACTAGCAGGAAAAAAGAAAGAAAGGAAGAAAAAAGAAATAGAAGGACTAGAACTAAAAGAAAGAAAAAAGTGAAAGATAAAGGAATGAATAAATGAAGGAAAGAGGGAAAGAACACTGAATGTATAATAATATATACATAATAATATTTATTATTTAATTACCAATGAAATATCTATTTTTCTCTATTTCAAAAAATTGATATCTTCACACGTGAAAATAACATGTTATTTTCACGTGTGAAAATAACACCATTGCGATGGCTATTCAAAAATACACAGAAAGAATTGCCTGAAAAAGCCAAAGCATACTTCATTGATAATTATATAATAAACAGAATATTATATTACATGGCCATGAGTTCACTTTCTATGTATTTTTATACTCTTAATCCCTTAATTGTGCACTAAGTACATTAATAAGCTATAAAACCCCCAGGTAGCCATAAATATATTTGCGTAAATATAAAGCAATATCTTGACTAGATCCTGTCCACAATAAGATCGTTAGTATACGAATACCATATATAAAGCAGAGTTCTGAAACACGGAGATAATAAACGTAGGAATAACAGTAAATATAAACAAAAAACGACCAATTAATTATGTTTCTGGTGCACTGACTCCTTATTTTAACCGCACGCCTAAAATCAAAACTTCATTTTTGCAACTTGAACTTTTTGAACTTTTTATTTATTAACACACATTAATAGAAATAAAAGAATTATTACAAGGATATAATTATGGAAATTATAAGAGCCAATGATTTACAATTGAAATATAAAAAAAAGAATAAGAGAAAGTGTGTGTGGTTGTCGAAGGAGTAAAATACTTTCTAGTCGACAGCCACTTACTGTGATTGATTATTATAACATATTTTGACCAAGAGCCGATTCGGAAATATACATAAATATTTACACTTAAATATTTCAATAAATAAAGAATAACTATTTACAATAGTACTTTCAATGAATTAAGAATAATAAATAATTATTGTTGTTTATAGCATACATATGTTCTATACATATATATACTACTATATTTGCTTAAGAAGAAGATGTATTTTTAAATTTTTCTTAAAAAGAGATAGAGAATTGAGCTTTTTTATCGTAATGGAAATTGTTTCCCAAATTTTTGTTATTAAAAATTGGAATGTAAACTTTCCATAATTTGTTCTAACTAAGGGACAAAGGAGATTGTCTTTTGAAGCATAACGGGTATTGTATTGATGTTGTTCTTTTGCAAGTTTAAGCATGCCAGAAAATATATCTGGGACATGTGTCCTATCATTAAGGATTTTAAATGCAAGTTCACCTGCCTTGTAATATAGGATATTTTGAAATGTTAATATACTTAATAATTTATAGAGGGGGGCTGCATGTTCATAGTTATTACAGAAGAAAATTCTTCTCATACATTTATTTTGAGCTGTGAATATTTTAGTTAAATTTGTTTTGTACGTATTTCCCCAAGATAATATCCCATATGCTAAGTATGGATAAATTATTGAAAAATATACATCTCGTAATGTTTTCAAATTAACATAGTACCTTAACTTATTAATCACTCCGATATTCTTAGATATTTTACTGTGTACAAGTTTGATTTGATATTCCCAATTAAGATGCTGGTCAATATAAACTCCTAAGTATTTAATGTAAGGTTTTTGTTCAATTTGAGGGACTTTAATCATAGGTGCTCTTTTCTTGGCAGACTTAATTATCATATAATGTGTTTTCTTTAGATTGATAGTCAACTTATTAGTTTCACAGTATTTTATTATATTATTCCATTCTTGATTAATAATATTTTCTATTACGACTGGGTCTTTGTCTGCAAAAAAGATGTTAGTGTCATCGGCAAACATTCTAAAATTTAGTTTGTGAGAGACATTGGGGAGATTAACATATAACAAGAAAAGTAACGGCCCGAGTGTGCTCCCCTGCGGGACTCCATGCTTAATGCGTCTAAGGCCAGATTTAACATTACCAACTTTGGTAAATTGACTTCTGTTGGTGAGATAACTATTAAACCAACTATGAGCTATTCCTCTAATACCATATTTATGTAATTTAGGAAGAAGTATCTGATGGTTAACCGTATCAAAAGCTTTAGTAAAATCAAGGAAAATTCCACACGTCATTTCTTTATTATCAATAGATCTTTTTAATTTGTCAGTTAATTCTAAAATTGCATGTTCAGTTGAATGATTTTTCCTGAAACCAAACTGATATGTATTTATAATCTTATGGTGGTCTAGAAACTTAGTGAGCTGATCATATATAATCCTTTCTAGAATCTTGTTAAATGATGGCAATACTGCAATTGGACGATAATTAGATGGATCAGTTTTGTTGCCACTTTTATGAATTGGGGTTATGCAGGAAATTTTGAAAAGATCTGGGACTATACCTTTTTCAATCGAATTATTAATTAAAAATGTCATAGGATCTGACAATTTAAGACTTGCAATTTTAATTAAGTAATAGGGTATATCAGCAGATGATTTACCTGATTCCAGTGATTCTAACCTTTGTTTAACTTCAGATTTTGACACTGGTTGTAAATAAAAGCTAGAGACTGGAGAATTAGTGATGTACTTAGTAACATCATCCCCGAGTGTCAGGTATTTTACTTGCTAGCTGCCGGTACCAATATCGGAAAAGTAATTATTTAGTTGGTTTGCTATGTCATTCATATCAGTATAAACAGTATCATTGTGAACGATACTTGTTGGAATTATTTGTGATTTTGTTTTTCGTTTAATAATATGGCCAATAAGTTTCCAAGTTTTTTTCAGATTGTTTTTGTTGGCTTGAAATTGAGACGCAAAGTTTTCTTTTTTTCTTTTCTTTATAATATTATTTAAAGTGTATATGACACCAAAAAATTTTAATGTTAAGAATGTGTAGTTTATTGGCATTAATAAGAATATCACGGTTAAATTTGTTCCAAAAACGTATTTCTCTAGAAATTCCAAAAATTTTAGCACGAGTTGTGACGTCATTTTGTTTACAAGTCTCCAGATTTAGTTGCAAATACATGAAATATGTTTGAATATAGAATCTTAATTTCAAGTAGTACACTTTTCAATTTCCCAACATAGGAAGAGTACTACGTAAGCTATCAAATGAAGCTGACTAAAATATGTCTTTTGTTGTTAATTTATATGAATTACAATTTATATTTAGTACATTACTACTGAATCTAGAGTACGTGTAAACAAAATGACGTCACAAATTGGGATTAACTTTCGCAAATATCTCAAGAAATAAGCTTTTGAAACAAATTTTGTTACGATATATTTATTATTACTAACAAACTATACATTTTAAATGATGGAATGTTTTCGTGTCATATACACTTTAAGAGATTTGAGTACTTTTTGTATTTAGTGAACTTTTCCTTATTATTATCGATCATGAATATAACTACTGTATAGACGTCGTTTATTCTTGATTGAGCGAAGGATGCCCCTGCATAACCACGGCTTACTGTTTGCCTTTGCCCTTCTTTTTGATGTTCGTTTCAGTGGAACATTACTGTCAACAATCGTATTAATGGTGTTCAGGAAATTTTGGGTTGTTATATTGATGTCTGCATCTATTAAGTCATTCCATTCAACATTTCCTAATTCTCGTAGATATTTTTCTTTGTCAAAATTACTATAATCTCTGTAATAAGTTAACGGATTTTCCCTTTTACTAATATTGCATGTTATTATTAGTAAACTAAAGACAGGTAAATGATCACTAACATCTAGCGTTAGAATTCCCGAGGTTTGATCAAAATCGGTAGAATTCGTATAAATATGATCAATAAGCGTTGTGGAGTGCGAGGTTATTCGAGTTGGTTTTGTAATAGTGGGATAGAAACTATTGCTGAATAACATGTTAACATAATTTTCGGTTATGTTATGATTCATATATTTCAAAAAGTCTATGTTAAAGTCCCCCAAAATATAAACTATCTGTTTATTGTTGTTAAATTCCTTCAGTAATTCGTCTAAACGATTAGTGAATTCTTCTAGGTTAGCATTGGGATGTCTATATATACAACCAATTATTACAGTCGATTTGTTTGTCTGAAGTTCGATCCAAGTGGACTCGACTTCACGTAGATTTAGTTAAATATCAGATCGACGTGTTGCATTTAAACTTTTGTTTACATAAACTGCCTTCGTTAAAGAATTATCATGAAAAAAGTCATAACCAGATATATCAACATTAGATATAGATCGATCATTTAGCCTAGATTCTGTGACACCAATGATATCAGGATATTTCTTTAACGTTAAAAGATGTTCGTGGAATATTTCTAGGTTTTTTGAGAGGCTTCTAATGTTTACATGTAACAAAAATAGTGAGTTTGAGAGTCTCTGCTCGCAGGGTATTTTGCACCAAGAGAAGCACTAAAAATATAAAATACAGACTTACCTTTAGCTAGCTTTGCATTAGCAACACCCAGACAAGCAGCTAAGATTATTACAAGTAAGATTAGGAGTAGAACAACAACGACGAGGATAATGAGTTTTGCTCTGCTCAGGTAGAGACCGGGCAGTTGGAAGCCTTTGGTTTTGACTTTTTCTTCTCCAGCTGAACTTGATGGTGGAGTATCTCGTAAAGGAACGTTTTCAGAAGTCATATTTATCGAGGAATTAAGAGAATAAAGCCTTAAGATATATTTTCAAGGCTGAGTGAACCGAAGCCAGCTGATTTTAGCGGCTCGTACATTCGGTATGTCAACAACACAGGGTAACCGTGCGGTGAAAATATGACGGTTCGTTGAACAACATCACTAGAGATAATGGGGGTTCAACATTGATTGAACAGACTCGATGACAAGCAGTTTAACGTTGCCTCGGGGGCAACGAGGAACAAACAAGAAAGTTTGTTACGTTAGAATAAGTAAAAGCAAGATTGCGGAATTTTTGACTCCAACTAATGCTAGTGTCTTCCTGCTGTTTCGGAGTTTGTTGTTTTGACTGTTTTCTCATTCCTCCCCTCCATACCTCTCTCCCTATCCCCTCCCTCCTTCCCTCCCTCAGCCTTCTTCCCTCACTACCCCCTTCCTCCCTCCCTCTCTCCCTCCCTCCACCCATCCATCCCTCTCTTCCCTTGATAAGCATCATTGTACTTCTTTCTTTACCATAATGCAATCTTCACCTGATTTGAGACCAAGTGTCATTTCCTTGAGTATTATTTCTTTCTTTATTAGGAATGCTTTTCAGCTATGGTCCAATGTTTTCCCATTTCAGACTATGCGTCATTCCTTTGAGTATTATTTCTTTCTTTACTAGGAATGCTTTTCAGCTATGGTACAATGTTTTCCTATTTCATACCATGTGTCATTCCCTTGAGTGTTATTTCTTCCTTTACTAGGAATACTTTTCAGCTATGGTGCAATATTTTCCCATATCAGACCGTGTGTCATTCCCTTGAGTATTATTTCTTTCTTTACTAGTAATACTTTTCAGCTATGGTGCAATGTTTTCGCATTTCAGACCATGTGTCATTCCCTCGAGTATTACTTCTTTCATTACTAGGAACGCTTCTCAGCTATGGTGCAATGTTTTCCCATTTCAGAACACATGTAATTCTCTTGAGCATCATTTCTTTCTCTTTTCTCCCATTTTTTAGTGTGCAGTACACGATCACCCTGTGGTGTTTTTTAGTCCTCGCAGTCTAAGTACTAATGTAATACCCAGCCTCCACGCATCCAAAGGAACAAAAGATCAAATCGAGTAACGAACTACTTACACGTTTCAATAAGAACAACAAAGTAAACCTACCAGAAAATACTTTTAAAAATGGTCGATCTAAACAATCCAAAATCGCCTGAAAGCTTTAAAGTTGAGATTAAATTTCTTCTCGTTCCAGGAGCTATTTTAGCCGCCCTTATAGGTAAGGAAAAATTTAAAAACTTTGTTGTTAAACGCTTGAATATTTACGATTATAACAGCTGATTTGATTCAACCAGTTTTTGAAGAAAAAAATATTTTCTTACTTTCTTGGTTTCAATTTATTCATCATTATCAGATGCGGAGTATCTATTTATTTAGAGTTCTCGTTGGGCTGCTTTGAGTGGCTTTGGTTTCTCTGGTTTTCCTCCAACCACAAGAATCAAATATTTAGGCTTATTTTCTCTCGTAATAAATCGACTGTAATCGATCTTTGCTATAGCGGTATCCTTATAATTTAGGGATAAAGGTTTTTAGTATTTATTAATAAGATAGTTTCTTAACATAGGTATCAAATAACCTTGTAGCCTAATTTTCAATTATATTTACGACATCATATTTATGTCTTTCCACTAAAATTATTGTAAAGTTTCAAATTGAAGAACTTGATTTTTAATATTACCTTTTCATGTCTACATGAAATACAAGTAAAAATGGTAATTACTATATTTATTAAAAAATAAAAAACTCAATGTTCCTTTTTGCTTTTTATAACTTTGTTGTTTTATCCTGTCCCCACCCCTGTAGGTAGTTTGTCTCCCTACCCCTCCCCTAATAAAATTGGTTTTGTTTGCTGTGTCTGTGTGTGGAACAAAGTATGAGTGAATCATCATTAGTCATCATCATCACCATCAATATCAAAATCATCATCATTAGTCATCATCACCATCATCATCACCAATATTATCATCAACATCGGCGATATCATCATTGATATATCACCATCATTAATAACATCATTATCATCTTGCTTATCATCAGCATCATGTATCACCACCATCATCATTAGGATCATAATTTTTTACCATCATCATGCATCATCATTAAGTATTATCATCACTATCCTGTATCACCACCACCATCAACAACAGTCATCATCATCACCATGTATCACTATCATAATTCATAGCCATCATGTCATGTATCATCATCATGTATCATCATCATGTATTATCACCTTCATATCATGTATCATCACCATCATACCACTATTTATAGTAGCATTGCTATCAGTGTTATCCTACTGATTCATCTGTTCTCATTTCTGATTTCAGTTTACTTTATTTACAAAATTATCAAGACCAATAAAGAAAGAGAGCAAGCCAAGCTAGAGAAACGAAAAATGAAACAAGAAAAGAAGAAAAAATGAATGAAACGCTACACAAAATATTTATGAAGAACACTTTGAAACAATGACAATTATTAACAATGAATAAGCAATATTAATATACATGGAAGAATGGACAAAAATAACCACAAATGATAATATGTTCCAGAAGTGTGTGTTCTCTGTTGCTGGTTGCCAGTCATTCTGAATAAAGAGCAAAGATTGACAAGACCATGGTGGATTAGTCTGCACATCTTATCTACATTATGGAAGAGATAGAATGATTTTACTTCGCCTGTGAAAAAAATTAATATTCAGTGTAATGCTGTAGTAGACACTATTTCCATTGTTTTCTGTTGTTTTACTGTACTTGTACTGTTAGTCACTAATAATTATACCACTTTGTTTAACGGGTCAAGTAAAATCACTCTCATTTTACATTTCTGTCAACACCTTTTTAGCTCTGATTGATGATAAATTGGGCAACACATTAAAGCTGGCTAAGGATGATTTTAACAAATATTTATATTTCCTATCCTTATCTTGGTTGAATAAATGAATGATTTGCCTTTATTTCATTTGTTGATACTGTCATCTTAATAAATTATCCACTGGATAGGATTTATCTATTGGATA
This sequence comes from Actinia tenebrosa, assembly GCF_029948245.1. Lineage (NCBI taxonomy): Eukaryota > Metazoa > Cnidaria > Anthozoa > Actiniaria > Actiniidae > Actinia > Actinia tenebrosa. Next base: position 6,528,640 of record NW_028292569.1, on the reverse strand, counting down.
GCACTAGAGTGCAAACAATATAACCGTGGAACTTTAGTGATACTAAATAGCACAATTTCATGCAAATTCCATTGTTTTCTATTGTTTAATTAGCACTATTTTGTACTATTTAGTAATTAGTGTTTCACGGATTAATTGTTTCTATTGTAAACAAGCAAAAGTAGAAGTCAAGAACCCAAACCAATAACGTGAGCCACACGCAGGAATTGGAGAAAATATCCTTGTGCTAACAGCAAAAACAAATTTTCACAACTGGTTCACAGACAGTGTATTATAGCTCTGCAATCGCAATCAAAAAATGGTCGTAATACATGGGAAATTTATCAACAAACAAACAGTTTGTAAAATGGCTTTATTTACATAATATATGAAAGGCTTTGTAGTAACGAGACCTAACGCTCAGCATCAATAAAAGAATAGGCACATTGTAAATTGCATTGAAAAAATGAATGAAAGTGGCTTAGCCCATTGGTGCATAGTATAACCCCATCTTAATTAAAGTGGTTTAGCCCCACTCTTCAAGTGGTTTAGCTATATTCACCATTTTCCATACATTGGTTCACTGGTCAAACACAAAGCACTCAAGCGAGGCACCAAGGTACTTTCAAAGGATTATTCAAATTTTAACTTTACAATTTCGACTGAATGCTTTGTGTTTGACCAGTGAACCAATGCATGGAAAATGGTGAATTACTGAGTTGAACTAAGTTCGAGACACAACACACTTATAAGACACAAATGTCAGTCAGTTCGCTGCCCACAGCTGCAAGACTACCAGTGCTAAACCATTTGGAGATGGGGATAAATCACCAAGGGGCTAAGCCACAGGTTACCGAAAAAATGATATAAATATAATATTTATTGAATAAAAAAGCAAAAATTATAATATACTTCCAAATTTTAAAAACTGGCTTAAAAGATTGTTTGTTTGAAAACTTTTGAAGCACAATCCAATAGCCCACTTCCGAGGTATGCTTTGATTGTCACGCACAAAGGTTTCAGTATGAGGCTACGTGCTAAATTAACTTTGTTCTTACCGCCTGTCATGAATGACTGAGCACTTAGCACGTAGCCTCATACTGAAACCTTCGTGCCTGATAAGTGAAGCATATCTTGGAAGTGGGCTATTTCCTGAGGGGGTGCTTAGGGGGATTTAAAGTTATACTATTAAAGAATAAATTATTAAATGAAGACCATAAAATTAATGGCCGAAGAACAATGTTATGTGTAAAAATTAAAAAATTATGCCCTGCTCACATCTTATACCAATTTAAACTTATGGCAAATAAAGATAAATAAAATAGTTAAAGCATTCCTAGCAAAGAAAGAAATAATGCTCAAGGGAATGACACATGGTCTGAAATGGGAAAACATTGCACCATAGCTGAAAAGCATTCCTAGTAAAGAAAGAAATAATACTCAAGGGAATGACACATGGTCTGAAATGGAAAAACATTGCACCATAGCTGAAAAGCATTCCTAGTAAAGAAAGAAATAATACTCAAGGGAATGACACATGGTATGGAGATAAAGTAGATGAAATTAAGACTGAAGTATGCATATTAGGCAACGAGCCTGCAAAAGCAAGCAAATCCTTGTCTCATGTCGTTTTAGTTTTGTCGTGAGAATTATTTTATAGCCCAAGGATTATTCTCAAACAAGGCCTTCATTTCAGCCATGCTCTCAAACAGATTATTAACAAATCTGTCACTGTTAGTTAACTTGGAGGAGAATTTTGACGAGACATGGAAAAAGATCCTGTTGTCGTCTGGTACCATGTAAGAGACTCCATACCCGTCATCAGTTACTGGACCAAAACCCCCACCAGGGGAGATCTGAAAGGAAATATGGAGTTTCAGAAGTGAGTACCTTGTACACTGTACCCCAGAAGGAGCCACACAAACAAGGTACCTTAGTATACTCAGACCCAAAGCCACATCAAAATACAATGGGTAAAAAGCAAAACAAACAAGGTATCCAAAAAACAAAAAAGGCACCCCAGTGGAGCAGCCCAAACAATGTACCTTAGCATACCAAAGACCCAAAGCACATCAAAATACAATGGGTTAACTAAAAAGCAACCCAAACAAGGTACCCAAAAAATAAGAAAGGTACCCCAATGGAGCAGCCCAAACAAGTTACCTTAGTATACCCAAGACCCAAAGGCACAACAAAATACAAAGGTTTAACTAAACAGCAACCCAAACAAGGTACCCAAAAAACAAAAAAGGTACCCCAATGGAGCAGCCCTTAACGAGGTACCTTAATATACCCAAGACCCATAGCCACATCAAAATATTACAATGGGTAAACAAAAAAGCAGCTCAAACAACTTGGTACCCAAAAAACAAAAAAGGTACCACAATGGAGCAACCCAAACGAGGTACCTTTAGTATTTTGAGGAGGTTTTGGGCCGGGGGGGGAGGGGGTACTCCGCCAGGATTTGGGTAGGGGTGTTCCGCTGGGATTCTGAAAGGGGTACCCTGTTTATGACAAAAAAACTAAAATTTATAGACCTTGTTTATGACAAAAGATATAATTAATTGCACTGAGTTCCTGTTTCAATTATCATGTCATCTTGCGTATCATTTTTTTACAACCATAATAACCAGTTTCAGTCAAAACGAAAGTAGAAACCCTGAATATGACAGGAAGCTCATGAAGAGCTTGGAACTTGAGTGAAATTGCATACCCTGTTTATGACAAGAAGCTTGAAAAACCATACCATAACCATAATAATAATGTTTTATTCTTACCATGTGCATGAGCTCTGGTTCTGCTATACTAAAGTGCTCAGCTACCATCTGTTGCTGTGGTTGTTGACTGGTTGATAATGTCCAGGGTAAAGTAAGAGCCTTCTTCAAAAACTCACTTTCCTAAATATCATGAAACCATAGAATTATTTATAATAATCAACAATTAATAGTACTATCATCTCCACCACTACCATCGTGGTCATCAACCAGCACCACCATCGCCACTATTAATAACACCATCATCATATGATTATCACCATCATCGTCATCATCATCATCACCATCATCACCATCATTATCCACTATTAACACTACCATCATCACCATCACCATTATTAACATCACCATCACCATCATCATCATCTCCACCATCATCATCATCTCCACCATCATCATCATCATCAGTATTAACACCATCACCATCACTACCATTAGTTCCATCATCATCATCATCACTATTAACATCATCACCATCGCTATCAAAAGTACCATCACTGTCATCATCATCATCACTATTAACACCATCACCATCATCATCATCTCCACCACCACCATTATCATCATCATCATTATTAACACCTTAGCCACCACCACCATCATCATCATCACTATTAACATCATCACCATCACTATCAAAAGTACCATCACTGTCATCATCATCATCACCATCATTATCCACTATTAACACTACCATAATCATCATCATCTCCATCACCATCATCATCATCATCACTATTAACACCATCACCACCACCATTGTCATCATCTCCACCACCACCAATATCATCATCATAATTATTAACACCTTAACCACCACCACCATCATCATTATCTCCACCATCATCATCACTATTAAAATCATCACCATCACTACCATTAGTACTAATATGAATCCCCTGTACTGTCAGACTTCTCCCAAAGTTCCCTCTAGTGACAGATGCATTGTACTTACAGTTCCCTGTCCCTTGCTGACAATGTACAAAGCAAACAAGTGTCTGTCAATGCCTTTGCCATTCATACAGTCTTTGTAATTTCTAGCATGCCGATCAGCAGCTTTCTTGAACAGCTTTTTCACCTCTTCTCGTGGGACACTCTTGTCCATGAAGGACCTGACGAAATCTTTTGCCTCTTGTGTTAGGCTGCGAACAGTTTCAGTTCTTCCCTGCAAAAATGACAACACAGAAAAGATATTTGGTTCAGATTTACAGTTAATTGTCTAGATGTCAAGAGATCAATATATCTATATGAAAAAGGGGAGATAATTGCTCGGGGGGGGGGGGGGGGGGTACTCCCCTATATATATACTATGGAACAGGGTATAAAAAATCGCGCTTGCTCTGGAACAGGGTACAGTGTATATGAAATCACACTCTCTCCTCTCTGGAACAGGGTTCTGTCAGGTTCTGTCTGTCTGTCTGAAATCACACTCTCTCCTCTCTGGAACAGGTTCTGTCTGTCTGTCTGTCTGAAATCACACTCTCTCCTCTCTGGAACAGGGTTTTCAGCGATCTTGCTCTGGAACAGGGTATGAATTTCAGAGATTTTTACTCTGGAACAGGGTCAGGGTTCAGAGGGCTCAGCAGCACATCCTTACCCTAAATGGGTAAGAGTACCATCCCCCCCCCCCCCCCCCCCCAGGGATAATTGCTGGGTTGTCCAGCAATTAGGGTGTAACTAGGGTGCCAGAAGAATGATCCCAGGCAATGTTACCAAACAGCTAATCAAATCTTTGGGTCTTATTCCTTATTATTATTACAGCTTACAAGTCGAACTGCAGTATGAGGTTTATTGAAGTACCTAGCAAGAATGTCATGCTAAATGTCTCTAATTTGATTACAGACAAAACTGGTAGATTTTTTTTTTTTTTACTGTTGGAGCAGGGATCTGAAAAAGTTGTTCTATTTGTTGCGTATGTCAATACAGACCTGCAGATACATCCTAGTCATGGATGCTTCATACGTCAAGGGATGTTTTCCATCAGAATCCTTGTAGTAGGCCAATTGTAGTGCCAGCTGGATAAATGCATCTGGACTCGTCTGTGTAATCATTAAATACAATAACATTGTTCAATATATAATGACAGATTTTGTATACTTCTACCTTAGTCTAAAAAGAAACTAAGAGGAAAGTTTTTATAACTTCCTATATCAATTTCTTCATGGTTGGCATGGATGGCATAGTGGTTTACTGCTCACCTCTCACTGCTATGGTCTGGGTTTGAGCCGCGGCTCAGATTACATATAGATCATGTGTAAGTTAAGAGTTTGTTTGATGTGTTCTTGTTGTGGCAAGGGAGAGAACAGAGACCTTTAGATACGACGATGAGTGAGAGATCGAGTACAAGTTTTAAGATTGGTCAAGTGCACCTGGTTAACACTGAAGCGTAGTCCATTTCCGATTTTTTACAATCTAAAGTTTCAATCTACGTACACAATTACGACTACAAAAAGATAGTGACTCTCTTTAAAAGTTAAAAACTTGTACTCATTCTCGTACTCGTCGTCTGATCTATAGGTCTCTGTTCTCTCCCTTGCCACGACAAGTGCTTTCTCCAGGTTCGACATGCAACTTACTTTAATGGTTTTGATGAATCCTTTTCCAAATACATCATGGGTTACGACTTTGTGTTGAAGGTCGGCATTGTTCTGCAACAAAAAAGGTTTTCTAGGTTTTTAAGCTATTGCTTCTAGAATTATTAGAATTTAAAAATTTAAACATCAGGGAATCAAGGGTAGTGTAGTGGTAATACACTCGCCTCTCACCTCTGAGGTCTCAGGTCTCGATTCCTGGACCCAGGATAATGAGGAGAGTTTGTTAGGTCTCTCCCTTGATTCAAGGGTTTTTCTCTGGGTTCTCTGGTTTCCCTTCCTCCAGAACACATGCTAAATTTGAATGCAATCTCTGAGTTAGCTGTGCAGTGACTTTGATCAGCCCAGAGGTTGTTTCAGGGTTCAATCTGTGAGTTAGCCATGCCCTGACTTAGATCAGCCCAAAGGTTGTTTCAGGGTTCGATCTGTGAGTTAGCCATGCCCTGACTTAGATCAGCCCAGAGGTTGTTTCAGGGTTGGATCTGTGAGTTATCATGCTCTGACTTAGATCAGCCCAGAGGTTGTTTCAGGGTTCAATCTGTGAGTTAGCCATGCCCTGACTTAGATCAGCCCAGAGGTTGTTTCAGGGTTTGATAACATCAGAGTTTCCTGTAAGTATTAAATCAATGGTTACTGACATACCGCTCGGGCAAACTCCAGAGCATGTTCAATGCTGCTGGCCAAGGGAGGAGTCATGTCAAAGTACAGTCTGGAGGGTCTTTGTAGGTTATGGGTCCTAATGTTAGCACTCTTGTGAGCCCCTCCTATAGGTACACATCTGCCTTCTTCATTATAGGTACGATAAATGAATCTGGAAAAGATATCAATGGCATCAAAAATTGAGAAAATTAAAATAAATGATTTTAAGAACGAAGTTTTAGAATAGGCTGCAAAAAGCAAAGCAAAACTTTCAATCCAGCTGTATTATAGGCTCTTCCAGGGGGTTCAATATACATGCTCTACTACTATATATAAAGGTTATCAGTCGGCTAGGCATCTTATACGGCTGTGTATTTTGACAAGCCACGGAGTATATTTTTGGCGAGCCTTTAGGTGAGCAGCCAAAATACAAATGACGAGTAAAAATGCAAAGCTGTATCAGATGCTTAGCCTACTTATAAGTTGTTTATCATTGAATTCTGCAAAGAAATGCTCAAACTCTCTCCAAACCCTATCTTACCCAGCGCGAGCAAATGAGAAGTGCTGATACAGTCTCATATCAGGCATGGTCTTTTCCAGTATTACGCACGTTCTTTGCAGAATTAAATGAAAAGTACTATTTACAACAGACATGTATCACTCAAAATACATTTTGATTTTTATGGATTGAGAACCTACAGTAGAGAAAAACCCTTGTGTCAAAAGAAAGAACAATTACATCAAACTAACTCAACTCACATCTGCAGTTCAGTGGAGATTCAAACCCACAATCCCAGGAATGACCTATATACAACTGTGAAAGACAGCACCATACCAGTTCATGCCATACATGTATCTTGTAATGTGTAATTTTACATACAAAAACCAACAATAATTTAACTTATTAGGGTGCTTTTGTTGCTTGGATAGTTAATAAAGATGTGAGTTATGTTTCATCAAGAAAATTTTTCTCAGAAATGTTTTTATTAATGATTAATTATCAATACATTTTTAAAAAATTTCTTTTATTTTTCAACAATTATTCAACTGCTGAAAAAAATGTAAAAAATTTTTAAATTTCATTTTATTTTTTTTTTTTACCGAGAAATATTTGCTTGACAAAACATATTTAATATAAATGAACTTACTCATATGTAAGTCCATACTCCAACATATGCCCTATAACAGGTGCATCGGCCCAGGAGTGTTCGGCATTAAGACCACACTTGCCGTCACTGAATACCAACAAGTTGAATGACTTGTCAAACCAGAAGGATGTTCCATCACCATGCATGAGGTACTTCGCTCTGTCTGTGGTATTTGAGAAACTCTTTTCTTCCAAACACACCTTGAAAATGATATATATTCAGGTAACATGAAAAACATTGTTCAAAATGGTCAAAAAAGTCTCTAAAGTGGAAGGTCAAATTTGTTTTAATAATGCAATTGTATTGTGAACCAATGACAGTATTTCATCAATAAATTAACGATGCACTGATACTGCGTATGCCATGGTCGACATACGCTGCTAATGCGTTGTCTTTCACTGAGTCCAAAGAGTATGGTCACTGGTTCATGCCCTTCGGATGCCACATGTGAATAGGACGTTTGCAAGATGGCGTCATTTAACTCCCATTACCAAAATGCTTTGTGAATTTTCTTTCTTATTTAAATTAGTATTCCCTCATGAGAATAGTAAGACAATTGGTGCTTATTAACTGAACAAAAGAAAGCATGCAAGGGAGTACAGCTGTAGTTGTTGAGTTGCTTTGATGTGAATTTCGCTCCTTAAGTACAATGGTTTTCCTCCCTCCATAAAAATTGACATGTGAGTCGAGTGTTGTGTGCATAAGATAGTAAATGTAGTGAGAGTGAGAATGAGTGAAAGCAGGCCCACATCAGCGAAATCTGCCAGAATAATCAGCCTGTTCTAACAAATAAGATTGTCATCATCATCATCATCACCATCATCATCATCACCAAGATCATCATCACCATCATTATCATGATCATCATCATCACTATCTTCACCAAGATCATCATCATCATCATTATCATGATCATCATCATCACTATCTTCACCAAGATCATCATTACCATCATCATCATCATCACCATCATCGAAGCATTAGTATTACATGTACTCACCACAAACAAGGCTTCTTCAATAGTCTCTAGAGATTGTTTGTTCAACCCATCACTAAAATGAGCTTTTCTTATTCCGGCCCATTCTTTTCTTGGCAGGGCTGTGAGGGCTGCAATGCACCCTTCAGGTTTGTTCTTGATTTCTAAAGATTTTTACAGAAATGCTTAGATCATGGTCACAATAATATGTAGTCCCAGAAATTATCCATACCCCTCCAGGGAGGAATGTTTTTAAAAGACCCCACCCTACCCCCTTTCCCCCAGAAATTCCAATTTTCTTCCACTCAATCTCTGTAATTTTGTTCTTTCTCTAACCCCACCCCCCCCCCCCCCCCCCCACCACACCACCGACCCCTCAAAAATCCAAATTTTTCTATGTGGAGGGAGGGTATGGATAATTTCTGGAACGCCACAATATTGACCCACCATCAAAGTGTTTCAGGTCGGCTTTTATCCAATCAACCTGTTTTTCAAGTTCCAGGCAGGAGTTCAAGTGGTTTACACCCCCCTGGATCAGCCCTTACAAGAATATCGACCTACTGTACCATTAGAGTGTTGTGCATCAGCTATTATCCAATCAAATTGGCTTTCAAGGTCCAGACAGGAGAGTAGTTTTCCATGGTTTATGACTGGTACCATGTAGTAATGACCATTACAGATAACGACAATGTGCTGGAAAATAGATACAAACACACACACACACACAGTCAGTATCAGTTTGAGCAGCAAGGACATTACTACCATTATTGTTAAAGTGCGACCCACAAAGTTCAATTTCTAGTTCACCGACTCGGATTTCAACGACTGTCAATCAAAGATCGTCAATTAAAAAAACAAAAATGAATATCTTGAGGGAGATATTCTGGGTTCATACTACTGAGGAACTTTCCAGGAGTTTTCCAGGGTAGGAAAGTAAACATTCCAGGACCCTTGACTTTGAAATTTCATGTCAGAAATAGTGACACAGTTTCCCTTCAGAACAAGTGACATACTAAGTGTTGGTAGAGAAAAAACACTCCAACTTTTAATTTCATTTGGCTAATATTTAGCCTAATACTAACGGAAATGTCGAGGACTTTTCCCAGGAGTTTGTGTCAGAACTAACATTTTAAAGGGGTATTCCAGAGACCTGAAAATTTTTTTTTCAAAATTTCAGGATTTTTCCAGGAAATCCAGGAAAAGTGTGAACCATGGCTTTAAGACTGAGTTAAATATTTTAATCCTACTTCTTTCTCTGTCTGTTCAAAATGAATAACTTCGTCAATGTCTCCCTTGGGGATTCTAAAATTGAAAAATAAAATGGAAAATGCATTATCTAGCCATTCAACAAAGGTATCCCGGGGGGGGGGGGGGGGGGGGTACTCTTGCCTGTTTAGGGTAGGGATATATTTTTTATAAAGTAGAATCGCTGAAAACCATGTACCCTGTTTGGCGGCACGTACCTGTATAGCGAATATAGGGGAGTATCCCCCCTCCAGGAAAGGTATTATGTAGTATGTTTGTAGAATTAATGTAAAGCACTCTATCAATTTGCATGTTGAATATTTTAAAAATGGATGACAGTTAGAACAGATGGGTTCAAACGTTAATTTACATCATCCAGTTTTTCAGTAAAAGTAATTATAAAATAACTGTTATGAATCTCGCGTTCTGATTGGTTTGGAGTGTGTGCTTTATGAGAGCACATTGCACGTGCGCACACTTTCCGTTGCATCATTCCTATCTATTATTGTAATTTGTATTTTATAAAAGTACACGTTGTGCTTCTTCTAACACTTCTCTCGTGTTCTGCCAATAGTCTAGAAGCTAAACCCAGAATTTTTCAAGTTGGCTGCACCCCATGGGTGGCCAAGGTTTCTTGGTATCATTTTAAAGCTTGAAGCCTGTAGATTACGAATCTGCTTGTCGCCACTTGAAAAAAGTGTCCAAACAGCTTGGCGACCTGGCCTAAAGTACATACTTTCTATTTCACAATATTTTCGTTATTCTTCATGTTCTTGACGTTTTTCACGTTTCACACACAAATTTTCGATAAAAACTGCTTTGATGTGTTTATTATATGCTAAGCTAATGCACACATATGAAAAAACGAGGAAATTTTCAGGAAATGTGGAATTATTAGCATATTTGGGCCATTAATCACGATTTTCGATTCATTGAGTGGCAAAAGTTTTTTAAAAATAATTTTAAACGTCGCTAAACACGCATTTTTCTCATAAAGACCTTAGTTTGACCTTATCTGATTAGTTTTCAGAGAGAAATGACAAATATTTTTAATATTAGCTATAGAAAAGACAATTTCCGTACTATTCGTCAAACCGGAAGTTGATAGCTAAACTACTTCCGGTTTACGTTTTTTAAGATTTCTTGAATAAAATCGGAAAATAACTCATTGCAGACTCTGGTAGTCTCTTATTTATAACAAATTAACACTCTTATAGATGTTTACTACTTGTGTGTACTCTTTTCAAGTAGTAAATAGGTAAGAATAGAACATATTTATGGAAGGAGAAGTACTAACTGTGTATAAAGAGGAGCTGAGATTTATAAATTTATGCTTGAAATCACTGTAAATCATTATATATATCTTATAAATAAAATAATGCAAAATTAAAGAAACAAATGAAAAATAAAATCTCAAGTGCTGCAGATGTTGTTTTGATTGGTCTTCCTGTGTCTAAATGAGCCTTCAGTTCCAGCATGGCGTGGATTTAATGCAGTGGCACGCATGAACGAAATCCCACCGAAGAGTGTAGTTGGCTACTGTCAGCTCATTGATGCATCGCCCTCAGATCTATCAACAGTATATACCTTACTCAAGAAATCCGTCGAAATGGCGTTACAACTTGGACTTCACGATACTGTCGTCGTTGTAGACCAAGCCATATATGCGAAAGCTTTAGAAGTTATATGGAAGCAGAAAGAAGAGTTCCGGAGCGTTGTGTTACGCATGGGAAGTTTTCATATCATTTGCACGTTCCTTGCTGTATTGGGAAAGCGATTTGGAGAGAGTGGCCTGCAGGATCTGCTGATCGAGTCTAGATTGGTAGGCAGTGGCTCTGTGAATGGAGTTCTCCAAGGAAAACATTATAATAGGGCACTGCGAACACATAAGGTAGGTGCTTAGTTTTTTCTAGCTGCTTGTTCTCTCTTTGTATATTCACTCGTTACAATTCTTGTTTTCAGATTGTTATGGAAGCTTTGTTGCGTCTGAATTGGCAATCGTTTGTTGACACTATGAAAGATGACCAAGAAGTAAAGTCATTCAAGCAAACTGTGACCACAGCTACGATGAGCGTCCAAAGAGAATTATCAAGCTCCACGATCCAGAGGTGAAAAAAAAAATTTAGTAGTTCCACATCCCATGTTTTAGTAATAGCATTTATTGTATTACATTGTATTATATCGTAGGCTGTACGAGACAACGGACCTTGAGAAGCTCCACGCAAAGTTTAAAGATTTCAACAAATCACCAGCTACTACAAAAATGGCCAAATTCTGGTTTTCATACATCGAAATGGTCAGTCTTCTCTTAAACTTTATCCGCTCAATAAGAGAGGGTGATTGGAAATTGTATCTCACCTGCATCCGTGATATGATACCGTGGATGTTTGCATATGACCGGGTCAACTATTCTCGATATCTATCCGTTTACCTCCTGGATATGCAGTCATTAGAAGAAAATCATCCAGCGGTTCTGAGCGCGTTTCAAGCTGGCGAGTTCGTCGTCCAAAGAAGCAGTGGAAGCCCATTCAGTCAAGTACCTGTGGACCAGACGATCGAACAGACTGTCAATCGAGACACAAAGACCAAGGGCGGCATCATAGGATTCAGTGTCAATAAGGGTGCTGTACAACGATGGCTCCTTACATCCCACGAACGCGCAGCTATCACCCAAGCTTGCCGAGAGATGGCAGGACTACAACAAACTGATGGAGATGCTGCAAAGAAGGAGATGGGTAAGAGCAGAATGACAGCCGACGAGAAAGACGTTCAGAAAGTACTGGCGACCATCAACAACTGGGTGAACCCATTCGAACCAACAGATGAAGTAGAGCTGTATCACCTGGCATCTGGATCGACAGCGACTACACAGATTGAGAATGACCTGCTAACTGCACATCAACAAGGCGAAGAAGCCATGGAATCCTTCTTTAGGACGAGGTTGCTGACTAATGAAGTACCTTTCCATGGTCCACTAAAGAAGTTGAAGCTTGCCAACTTTTCTTCGTCAAAGTTATCTAAAGTAAAGATCGCTGGCAAGGACACCATGATCAAAGCAGACAGAGATCTTTTTGCTCGGCTTCTGGTAATCGCCCAGAGAAGATCCATGGATCTTTCTGATGTTTTTCAATACTCTCTTGGTCCTCTGCCCTGGTCCCTTGCTTCCGCTGATGGCTCACTCGCCAAAACTGGCAAGTCAAAGCTGCTTGAAATTCTGACTAAGGACATTCAGCCAGTTGAAGACGTCCCACCGACCTCGGCAATGATTATTGACGGGATGGCTATTCTTCAGTCTCTGAAACCCATTCCTGACACATTTGAAGAGCTTGCCCTTAAAGTGTTTCATCTTGCTGTCCCTCATACAAGTCTAGCAAGACGAGTAGATTTTGTAACGGACAGATATCCCGAAGTCTCTATAAAAAACCCCGAAAGAGAAAAGCGAGCAAATGAAGGCGTGGTTAAGATTAAGATCTCAGGAAGTGGTCAGAAATGTCCAAAGCAATGGAGAAAATATCTGAGCAGCGGCGAGAACAAAATTGAATTGGTGCAATTCATCTTGAAGTAATGGTCTCAAGACAGGTACAAGCGTTTGATTGGCAACCGCCACCTATTCTTTGCTGTTGAGCTGAAGTGCTTCCGTCTTTCTGTATAGCTGATGATAAAGTTTCGTGGGAGGAAATTCCAACATTATGCAGCAACCACGAAGAAGCTGACACGAAGCTGCCTCTACATGCCAAGCATGCTGCAGACAGTGGAGAAAACACCGTCATAATCAAGTCGCAAGATACAGATGTGGCTATCCTTGCTTGTCATTTCAGTAACCAAATCCCTGCACGCCTTCTAGTTATGAAAAAAGAGAAGACCAGAGTGGTATATCTCGATGTCTCTGCCATATCAGAAGAAGCTGGCCCTTTGCTTTGCAATGCTCTACCTGGTTTACACGCATTTACCGGCTGACTCCGTTAGCTCTTTCTCAGGCAAAGGAAAGAAGGCGCCACTGAAGCAATGCAGAATCAATGAAGCAGACTGTCAAACCATGTCAATGCTTGGGAGATCGTTTGAAGCCGATGATGCTCTTTTTTCTCACTGTGAAAGATTTGTTTGTCACATGTATGGTTACCCAGAACTTCCCAGAGTTAATAGTTGTCGTTACCAAATGTTTGCAAGCAAACAATCACAGTCACATTTTCTACCACCTTGTCAAGATGCGTTGAAGCACCATACGATGCGGGCAAACTACCAAGCTGCTGTTTGGCGACGGGCATTAGTTGCAAATCCCAATGTCCCATCACCTGAGAACCACGGATGGATCATTCAAGAAGAAAGCCTCGCATTAAAGTGGATGTCACTTCCTCCTGCACCAGCAGCACTTCTTGATTTGATAATCTGTGGATGCACTGGAAAATGTTCAACTGGCCACTGTACTTGTCAGAGAAATGGCATATCGTGCACAGATGTATGCATGTGTGCTGATCAATGTGAGAATCCCCACAATGCATGGGAAAATCCTGATGAGGATGATGAAGAAGACAACAGCGGCCAAGATGATGATGATGACGACTAACGTTTGTCAATTAAGATGATTTAAAATCAATCATCGTTGAAACAAAACTTTTATTTTTCTCTAATTGAATTGATTCTTACCTGTTTACTACTTGAAAAGAGTACACACAAGTAGTAAACATCTATAAGAGTGTTAATTTGTTATAAATAAAAGACTACCAGAGTCTGCAATGAGTTATTTTCTGATTTTATTCAAGAAATCTTAAAAAACGTAAACCGGAAGTAGTTTAGCTATCAACTTCCGGTTTGACGAATAGTACGGAAATTGTCTTTTCTATAGCTAATATTAAAAATATTTGTCATTTCTCTCTGAAAACTAATCAGATAAGGTAAAACTAAGGTCTTTATAAGAAAAATGCGTTTTTAGCGACGTTTAAGATTATTTTAAAAAACTTTTGCCACTCAATGAATCGAAAATCGTGATTAATGGCCCAAATATGCTAATAATTCCACATTTCCTGAAAATTTCCTCGTTTTTTCATATGTGTGCATTAGCTTAGCATATAATAAACACATCAAAGCAGTTTTTATCGAAAATTTGTGTGTGAAACGTGAAAAACGTCAAGAACATGAAGAATAACGAAAATATTGTGAAATAGAAAGTATGTACTTTAGGCCAGGTCGCCAAGCTGTTTGGACACTTTTTTCAAGTGGCGACAAGCAGATTCGTAATCTACAGGCTTCAAGCTTTAAAATGATACCAAGAAACCTTGGCCACCCATGGGGTGCAGCCAACTTGAAAAATAAGCCTCTTTTCAGACTTAGCTTCTAGACTACAAGCCCCGCGTGCTTTATGACAGCACACAGCACACGCACGCGTTTTCTATTTCTTCATTTCTACTAGGAAATGGCTTTTTTTTTGATTCATGATTTTTTCAATCCAGCTTTTTAGCATTGTCTAGCATTGTTTTCACTAATCTTACCTGACAGTTTTGAATGTTCTTTCATACTGTTGCATACAAATTGGAATGGTGTTTCTAATGACTAGCGGTTGTAATGTTTCTGTCTCTATTTCCTGGCGGTACTTCAGATAAAAGTAGGTCATGGTTGCAGCTCTGTGGATTAGTTAAAAATTAATAGTGAATAATAAGTAATAATAATTAATAAGTGATCAATAGACCCTTTTTGCTTGGGCATAATGTTTGAATTCCATGTCAGATTACATGTCAATTTTCCCTTGAGTATTATTTCTTTCTTTACTAGGAATGCTTTTCAGCTATGGTGCAATGTTTTCCCATTTCAGATCATGTGTCATTCCCTTGAGTATTATTTCTTTCTTTACTAGGAATGCTTTTCAGCTATGGTGCAATGTTTTCCCATTTCAGACCATGTGTCATTCCCTTGAGCATTATTTCTTTCTTTGCTAGGAATGCTTTAACTATTTTATTTATCTTTATTTGCCATAAGTTTAAATTGGTATAAGATGTGAGCAGGGCATAATTTTTTAATTTTTACACATAACATTGTTCTTCGGCCATTAATTTTATGGTCTTTATTTAATAATTTATTCTTTAATAGTATAACTTTAAATCCCCCTAAGCACCCCCTCAGGAAATAGCCCACTTCCAAGATATGCTTCTTGTTATGCACAAAGGTTTCAGTATGAGGCTACGTGCTAAATGCTCAGTCATTCGTGACAGGCGGTAAGAACAAAGTTAATTTAGCACGTAGCCTCATACTGAAACCTTTGTGCGTGACAATCAAAGCATACCTTGGAAGTGGGCTATTGGATTGCGCTTCAAAAGTTTTCAAACAAACAATCTCTTAAGCCAGTTTTTAAAATTTGGAAGTATATTATAATTTTTGCTTTTTTATTCAATAAATATTATATTTATATCATTTTATCGGTAACCTGTGGCTTAGCCCCTTGGTGATTTATCCCCATCTCCAAATGGTTTAGCACTGGCAGTCTTGCAGCTGTGGGCAGCAAACTGACTAACATTTGTGTCTTAATTTCATCTACTTTATCTCCATACCATGTGTCATTCCCTTGAGTATTATTTCTTTCTTTAATAGGAAAGCTTTTCAGCTATGGTACAATGCTTTCTCCTTTCAGACTATGTGTCATTCCCTTGAGTATTATTTCTTTCTTTACTAGGAATACTTTTCAGCTATGGTACAATGTTTTCCCATTCCAGACCATGTGTCATTCCCTTGAGTATTATTTCTTTCTTTAATAGGAAAGCTTTTCAGCTATGGTACAATGCTTTCTCCTTTCAGACTATGTGTCATTCCCTTGAGTATTATTTCTTTCTTTACTAGGAATACTTTTCAGCTATGGTACAATGTTTTCCCATTCCAGACCATGTGTCATTCCCTTGAGTATTATTTCTTTCTTTAATAGGAAAGCTTTTCAGCTATGGTACAATGCTTTCTCCTTTCAGACTATGTGTCATTCCCTTGAGTATTATTTCTTTCTTTACTAGGAATACTTTTCAGCTATGGTACAATGTTTTCCCATTCCAGACCATGTGTCATTCCCTTGAGTATTATTTCTTTCTTTACTAGGAATACTTTTCAGCTATGGTACAATGTTTTCCCATTCCAGACTATGCGTCATTCCCTTGAGTATTATTTCTTTCTTTACTAGGAATACTTTTCAGCTATGGTACAATGTTTTCCCATTCCAGACCATGTGTCATTCCCTTGAGTATTATTTCTTTCTTTACTAGGAATACTTTTCAGCTATGGTACAATGTTTTCCCATTCCAGACTATGTGTCATTCCCTTGAGTATTATTTCTTTCTTTACTAGGAATACTTTTCAGCTATGGTACAATGTTTTCCCATTCCAGACTATGTGTCATTCCCTTGAGTATTATTTCTTTCTTTACTAGGAATGCTTTTCAGCTATGATGCAATGTTTTCCCATTCCAGACTATGTGTCATTCCCTTGAGTATTATTTCTTTCTTTACTAGGAATACTTTTCAGCTATGGTACAATGTTTTCCCATTCCAGACTATGTGTCATTCCCTTGAGTATTATTTCTTTCTTTACTGGGAATACTTTTCAGCTATGGTACAATGTTATTCCATTTCAGACCGTGTCATTCCCTTGAGTATTATTTCTTTCTTTACTAGGAATGCTTTTCAGCTATGGTACAATGTTATTCCATTTCAGACCATGTGTCATTCCCTCAAAAAACAACTTCTAAATTCCAATTGGATTTGTGAACGAAAAGCAGAAATGCTGCTACTAAATCCCATTTGAGAGAAAAAGGTGATGGAAGGGTGGGTAGATGGGTAATCACATTCAAGAATGAATTCGATTCTAATTAACTGTTGTATGTAAATATTCAAAGCACAATGTTTAACATTCCAGACATATTTAAGTGCTCACAGTTTTCTTAGTTTCACTGTAACAATTGTCGCCCAGCAGAAAATTACAACTGTGTCAATAATTTCAAACAACAGAATATGAAATAGGCTTCACCTGGATGACTGCACCCTTGTGGGGTACCACCCTTGATCCATGCCGTAGTAGTTACTATTAATAGGTAGAGGGGAGCGTCCCATGTGATATACGTACTTCTCCCACCAGTCGGTATGGTAGTTTGGTGCCCACCAGGACTTCAACTGCAGGATGAACTGCAGCTTTGGACCAAGATTTTTTTCAAAATCCTATGGCGTAAATAGAGGTTATCAGCAGGCTAAGCATCTGATACAGCTGTGTATTTTTACGAGTCACAGAGTACACCACCAAAATACAAGTGACGAGTAAAAATGTATGTATTTTCTATTATTTAATTAAAAAGTAGTGAAAAGTCACGGAGAGTATTTATTTATTTATTTAATTTGGAGGTCAACCAGTTGATCAGTCTGTGACTGTAATGCGTTTAACCTTGTTAAATAAAGTTATTATTATTATTGTCATAGCTGAGTGTTGCTTGCGTGAATTTCGAACCCTGAACTACAGTCATATCAGGATGATCAACATGTTGATCAGTCAATATGATCAGTCAATCTTACCTTAGCCAATGCTTTCATTTCTTCAAATTCTTCATCCTCCATCAAGGGGTGAACAGACTCAAGGAACTTGCTACATGTGTCCTTCAACGATGGTACTGGCATACGAGGCAGACTGTTCTGGAAGCTGTACAGCGTTGGATGGTGACCAGTACATATGTGAACCATGGCACCCCACAAAAGAGTAAGTTTACTTTGTGAACGTGGATTCTCATCTAAAAAAAAAAATTGTTGTAAATGGGACTTAGAATGCAATGGTGTTATGGAATAATTACATAATCATGTATGTCATTGTTAATAGTGAGGACGATATATGGAGCTGTTCTTACGAGTGGGAAACATACAGTATGGTACTGAATTGCAGCACGTACATGGTACATCATGCCGTAACATGGAAATGGCTTCAAATAAGAATGGTTATCGTATGAGTGGGAAACATATAGTACTGACTTCCAGCACGCCATAACATTGAAATGGTTTCTGATAAAAATGGTTCTTGTATGAGTGGGAAACATATGGTACTGACTTAAGCATATACACAGTACGACATTGCCGTAACATGGAAATGGCTTCAAATAAGAATGGTTATTGTATCAGTGGGAAATATATGGTACTGACTTAAGCATATACACAGTACGACATTGCCGTAACATGGAAATGGCTTCAAATAAGAATGGTCATTGTATCAGTGGGAAATATGTGGTACTGACTTAAAGCACATACAGTAGTACACAGTATTACATGCCATAACATGGAAATGGCTTGTCATTGTCTTTGAATAATTTATCCAATCACAACAGATAATCAAGGTCACGGTAATATATGGTAAAGCTACAATACAGCTACAAATTTGCGGTATAGTTTCCCACTCAGATGATTAACAGTTCTTATATTGACTAAATGAAAATAGAAGTGATTTTTAAATACTCACACATCCAGCCTCTATAGGCTAGTAGCATTCGTAGAACATACTGTCGCAGATACAGTAACACAATAAAGAAGATGACACCAATGATAATAGACAATATAACCACCCTGAAGTTATAGGGATATGACTCGTCCAGGTAGATTAGTTCGCCCAGCCACCATACCACTTTTGTAAAAGGCTGCAATAAGTCTGAAGGATGTTGATGATCATAATGGATGATTCCAATGAGGATGATGACTGCACCAAGTAGATTACTCCATGTCGTTGGCCACAGACCATTTCGAATTTGCTGCCTGGGTAGATAGTATTTATATTCTTCGTATTAATGCTGCCAATATATGTTTTTCTAGTTATAGTTTATTTATATTTAATTATGACTATATGTAAGTAACTATATGTGAGATCAACCTGCTTTAATTAATAAATAAAGTATTGGTTGATAGATGGATGGATGGATGGATGGATGGATGGATGGATGGGTGGATCAATGGATGGATGGAGGGAGGGAGGGAGGGAGGGAGGGAGGGAGGGGAGGGAAGGATGGTTCCATCAAAGACATCAATACTGTAGATATAGTACTGCTTGATGTACATTACATGGGCATCACACACACATGAAAGACAGACAGACAGAAAAACATGTTGAAACAGACAGAAACAACAGCATGCAGCAATGAATAAAACTAAATACAAAATCATTAGAATCTGGTTTTATTAAGATAGTAAGATTGAGCTTAATAGACCCCTTGCAGCATGTATATATATGGACAGACAGAAACACAAGACAGACACACACACACAAAACAGACAGACACACACAAAAGACACCGACATCTACTCAAAGACAGCAAAATTGGTTAAACCAAATACATCAATAAATACAATACATATACATTTGGCTGAATTATTGAAAACTATATTCATTAATTTTAAATAAGTTTTTGCTACGTACACAGAGTCTAATGTTTACGTTTTTGTAGAGTTCAAAGTTCAACTACAGTACAAGATAGGATCCCATCAAAAATAGATTGAAACCTTAAATTTAAAGTAATTTTTCTATGCCTTTTTTATATTAAATACATAAATACAAAACAATTGATTAGTCGTTTTTTGGTTGTTTTTTTTTTCTGGTAAAATTCAAGGAAAAATCAAACGTTGGATAGCGTGCTTTTATGTCATCGTATAGTATTTTGAAATTTTCAAGAATGCAGTCACGGGAAATAACCAAATACACCTCTGAATTAAGATTTCTTTCTTTTAATAGCTTTATTCTGTTCAAAAATTATTTCATTTGGCAAAAATTTCTTATTTTTAAACAGGAAATATTTCTGTCCTTGTTCTGGAGTTTGAATTTGATTGACGAAAAGAATATGAAAACATTATGATAAAGGTAGAGGTAGACTACCGAAAATATATATGTAGACTACCTAGGATATATGTAACTTAACTTTTTGTCTAATATCTAAATAAAAATATTTCCGTTTGACTGGCAGAAAACAAAATTAATTCGCTCAAACGTAACACGCATTTTGAATTTTGAAGTTACTGCGCGTTTGTGTCAAAATTTTGGATTTTAAGAGTAAAAACAACGATTTTGATTCAATAATTAGGATTTCCTAATTTTTTTAGATTAAAATGAAGTAATTTTGATTGAGGGTTTTGAGATAAAAAAGAAATATTCTTCTTGTTTACAAAGAACAACACGTGGAAATCATATCCTCAAAACTCACCGAGTCCTGAAAGCGCATTTCTTCAACGACGTAAAAGTGCTCTTTAGGAGCTCAAATTCTGCCTCTTTTGCGCTTGTTCCTTCGGGGTGAAGCTTTACGTCGGGCCTAGTAACGGCAGCTCTGGCTTCTGCCATGTTTAAGAGAAGGAAAAAGCAGTTTTTTAGAAGAAAATTCCGGTAATATTTTCACCGGTTTCTGGTTCAAAGTCGCTCGTGTGTAATGTTTTGGTAAAACAATCATCTGACCAATCAGACAACTTGTTAGTACTTATTTATAAATGGACCAATTATTGACTTTGTACTATCAAGATTATTGACCTTGAACGACCTTGAACGACCTTGATTTGCCGCCTCAGACTAAACCAATCATAAAAGGCGTCACAATGAAAACTGGCCAATCATGATCACTGTAGTATTAAAAGACCTTCAAAGCCTGACCTTGAGTTACCTTACTAAAGAAATGAAAAATTGGACTTTGGAAAAGCCATAAATAATCACTTTTATCTATGGAAATGTAAAAAATCTACTTTTCTTAATTCTTTTTTCGTCCTTTTATCATTGTCTCCGCTCTTCATCTTGCGTTTTATGCGTAAGTTCGAAAAAGGACCCCGAGGGAGGAGTGGGTGGTGCATCCGTTGACGAAAGTCTAAGTTTGTGCGGGTCGCGCGCGGGTCACGCGGGTCCAGATGAAATTGGACCGGAAGTAAAGAAATCGGAAGTAAATACGAAGTTTCAGGCTCCACTCTGGCTAGAAATTAATCAGAATAGTGCATAAATAAGGAGGTCATCATTAAGAAGGTATCTCTTTCTATATATCGAAGAAAATGGCTGGAAAACTTCGTCCGATCTCTTGCATTGCAGCAATGGATTCCAAAAGAGGCGTTGGCAAAGATGGCGACCTAGCATGGCACCTAAAGTAAGCTTTTTAATGTCAAACTTTTCAAGCGGATTCAGGAACGAATCACCAGCTTGAATGCAAGATCAAGCAGAATTGCAAAGAAGTTTTTAGGTTGTGAAGTTACTACAGGCTATAGATATTTAAAATATTGAAAGCCAATATCTTAGGACTCTTTTGCACTAAACATGCTTATAAATGATACAAAAAATTGTACAATCTTTAGACCTCAAGCACGGAATTTGAAAGTGAGTTTGAATATGTATACGTAAAGCTTACATATTTACATAAGCACGTGTGAGGCACTTTTCTATGTTTTATAATAAGGTTATCTTAACTCTTTAGAGGTCTAACGCTTTGCATAGCATTTTCTTGTCATCATAAAACTCGCTAGCTTGTAATATTGGAATTTTAGCTTGTTTTTAACTTGTTTAACTTTTCGTGACAGAGACTACATTTTTTACAAGAGTGGGGCTCATTAAGCAGGCTTAACTTGCAGACGTGGCCCGACCGTTCATTTTTTGAGGGGAGATTTAAGGGGGCCTGTAAAAAATAGCCAAATAGGAAATTTAGTAAAATACTATCCTGTTTTAATAGGGGAGCCACATGAAAAAATTCAGCTTGGAAAGGGGCCATAAATTGTTTTTACTTACAATTCAAAAAATACCGCCTGAGCTGCCCCCATGCCAAATGCCTGTGAAATGAACAGTCCCTCAACTATTTAAAGCATAGTATCTTATTTCTAATTGACATTCTTTAAGTATTTTTATAATGACATATTTGGAGCTGATTGATATTTAACTTTTTATCTTATTTTAAAATATTTTTTGATCATTATATCTTACAACTGTTTCTGTTGCTATGTAATATGGAAGTCATGCAAGCATGCAGTAGACTACATGTCAATCGAATAAATCATTGGAATAGTTTCCATAGTTACCTTCTCATGGTCCCTATGTATTGGTTTGATTGACAGTAGTGCATAGAGTGTTTTTCATGTGACGTCACAGCGCGGCCATGTTAGTGTAACAAAACAATACATTTTCTATCCTCCCGGAATTGAACTTAATCTGTTTGAATGCAAAAGGTGCACAGATAGTTTCTATCGTTTGGTACACAAAATACATTATGACTACCTTCTCACATGGGTGAATATTGTTCAATTTCCGTGTTGCGACTGTTGTCTCGATCAGTGTTTGTGTAGCAAATGAACAGTGATAATTTTGTCTTATTTTCAGAAATGAGATGAAATACTTTTCAAGAATAACTTCAGATGTGGAAGATAAAAGTAAATATACCTATATATCCCAAAGTTGTTGTTGTTTGCTTAAAGAAAAAACTTTAAACCACTCCTTGTACTTCAAGAGGCTTTTTCGTGAGATTTGCTTCACACACATTAGCTCTACATTCATTATCTGGAACACACAACTCTCAGGTTAATTAATTTTTACAGGGAGAAAGAAATCAGCCAGAAAACGAACCCTTACCATGGGTTTTTTTCTCTCTAGTTTTCCTTTAAAAAAAAACAAGTTGGAAGTTGTGCCATTATATAGAAAGTGTGCTCTTTCAACATTTGCCTCTAGCTAGAAGAGACTCAGCAATGACTCCCAGTGTCATGTGATAAAATCATTAAATATTTATTTATAGGTTTTCAAAAAAGATTGAGTATCTAATAATTGAATATATTTTTTAACATGTTATATTTTAGATAAAGAGAATGCAGTAATAATGGGACGCAAGACATGGGAGTCTATACCTGAAAAGTACAGACCTCTTCCTGACAGGCTAAACATTGTCCTGAGTAGAACAATCAAGTATGATTTTTACCTTAAGGCATTTATTCATGCTTATAAGAAATAACCTAGAGGTTCATGACAAGCTTGTAGCATGCATTTATTTTCTCATGTGGTTATAATGCTCTGCCCCTTTCTACTCTCCTGCTCTTCTATATTATTATCTAGCTTTCTGCTCTGCCCTGCAATTCTCTGCTCTGCTCTGCTCTGCTCTGCTCTGCTCTGCTCTGCTCTGCTCTGCTCTGCTCTGCTCTGCTCTGCTCTGCTCTGCTCTGCTCTGCTCTGCTCTGCTCTGCTCTGCTCTGCTCTGCTCTGCTCTGCTCTGCTCTGCTCTGCTCTGCTCTGCTCTGCTCTGCACTGCTGTACCTGTACTATCCTCTGCTTTGCAGTGCTGTTCATGTGCTCTGCTCTCATTTCCTCATTTCTGTTCCTTTCTTGCTTTACTTTTAGCAATACTATCTTTTCATAAAGGAAGGTTGAAAATTTGTTTTCAATCTTCAAAGCCCTCTTTCTTACCACAGGGGTCCCAAGAAGGCAAAATCATAACTTTTTTTGTCATCGTTTCACAGAGCTGCCCCAGAGAAAGCAGAGAAAGTGTTTTCCAGCCTTGACGATGCCTTTACAGCTTTGTCTAAAGAGCCTTATATCAACACTATTGAGAAAGTGTTTGTTATTGGTGGGCCTACAGTCTATAAGGTACAATAATTATGAATACATATTTTTCCAGCACCTGTTAACACTTCATAATTGGCATTTCTAGCTAACATAAATATATGGGACATAATTGTGTCAGGAGACAGTAAACTTGGGAAAAAATTCTGAGCTACAGAATAGTCCCTTTCACAGTTCGCTGTGCCATCTTGAAAGGTACCGTGCCTTTGAATTGAAGCGAGATGAATGGTGAGTTTGCAATGATAGGGGCCGTTTTTTTAACACCTTGGACAATTATTCCTATGTTTCTATCATTGCATGCTCACCGTTTGTCTCTCTTCAATGCAAAGGTACGGCTACCTTACAAGATGGCACAGGGAACTGTGAAGGGGAGTATTGTACCCACAACCCTACATTATCTAGTCGGATGCTCTAACCACTGAGCTGACCAGTTGCTGCCTCTGATGTTGTTGTTGCTGTTGTTGTTCCTACTATTGACTCTACTGCTGTTGTTGCTGCTGCTCTTTGTTTGCTATTGTTGTTGCTGTTGAAACTTTGCATCCACTGCTCTTCCTATTTTCTCTCATGTTTTCAATTAACACTTTTTGTGCTTCTTCCATCGTTACAGTATTTTTTCCCCTTCTCTTCAGGATGCTATTGCGCATGAATGCTGTAAGAAGATCTATCTCACCCACATTGATCATGATTATGACTGTGATATATTTTTCCCTGAGTTCGATACAAATGTCTACAAACTCGGCAGGTAAAGAAACAGATTGCAGGAAGCTTACTTTTGCAGTTTTGCGGGTCCTTCCTTTTGAGACAACACCCCTCCCCTAGAAACATTTTCCCCCTCACCCCCTCCCTCAGGGAAAGGAATGGCTCAGTTACAAAGGTGCTTTGTACTCTAGCTTGGGTACAAACAACAACACACAAAGTATGGCGAACAAAATATATTTGTACCCAAGCTGGACCACAATGCATCATGTCTGCTATGTCAGAAAAGATTTGTTATATAACTGGGTATCCATTTTTGGTTTTACCGGCATTTGCATTGCTACGCCACCACCCCAGACAAAAATTGCGACGTGCACTTTGCAATAGACTGCCGTCAATCAAACAAGTTGACGTAATTTACACACGATTGGATCGGCCCGGACAGGCCCGGTGAGTGTGGCTCATAATACTTGTAAACAATCGACAAGTTTTGGCGCCTTTTGGATCACACACGTGTAAAATGGCATTAATGTGTTTGATTGACAGAAGTCTATTGCAAAGTGCACGTCGCGATTTTTGTCTGGGGTGGCCGCGTAGCAATGCAAACGCAGGTAA
Source organism: Actinia tenebrosa (assembly GCF_029948245.1). Classification (NCBI taxonomy): domain Eukaryota; kingdom Metazoa; phylum Cnidaria; class Anthozoa; order Actiniaria; family Actiniidae; genus Actinia; species Actinia tenebrosa. Next base: position 6,503,433 of record NW_028292569.1, on the reverse strand, counting down.
CTAACATTTTTGCTATTTTCTGTTTCAGTGAGGAAGGCGTTCCAGCAGAAGTTCAGAAAGAAAATGGAGTAACTTACAAGTTCTGTGTCTACGAAAGGGATTAACTTTAACCTTAGACATCAATGTCTAATAATGTATTGTTAAATAATAATATTGAATCTGTATAACCACAATAAATATTTGCACATCATAAAAAAACCTGTGAAAGAAACTGGGCCTGGTTGTATTAAGGGTGTACAGCGTTATACAACCAATAAATCTTATTCAGTGGATAAATTTATTGAATAACAGCATCCATCAACTTATCCACTGGATACATATATTTGTTGGACATGATCAATGCATGCTAAACATGCAATCCTGGTTGCACATGGCCAATGCATGGTAGACATGCAATCCTGGTTCATATGGTCAATGCATGCTATGTATGCAATCCTGGTTGTACAACGTCTATGCATGCTAGACATGCAATCCTGGTTGTAAATGGTCTGCATGCTAAACATATGCAATCCTTGTTGCACATGGTCAATGCGTGCATACTAGACATGCATTCCTGCACAACATGAAATCCTATTTCTCTCATTGCGTTAATTTTCATGGCACATTCAAGAAATATTGATTTTCCTCTAATTTGATAGTTAATTTTTAATGAAACAAAGCTTAACTTCAGATTATTTGAAACTGTTATTCAAAAAAGCATTATGTGTAGCAATTAGCACAAGAGGAACTTAACTGGATGAGGTTACAGCACCTCATTACATGATATCTTTATTTCTAGCTTACATGGAGAAGGTCATATTGATAATATTCCAATTTGCATCCAATTTCCCAAAATGTTCATTTGAGACTTAACAACATTGTCATTTTATATTAGCTAGGCTAATGTTTTCGCATTTCAGACCTGGTGTCATTCCCTTGAGTATTATTTCTTTCTTCACTAGGAATGCTTTTCAGCTATGGTGCAATGTTTTCGCATTTCAGACCATGTGTCATTCTCTTGAAAAGAATATTTGAGTTGTATCTATATTCATGTATCTTCTCATGAACAACTGTTAAAAAAAGAAATGATACTCAAGGGAATGACATGGTCTGAAATGGCAAAACATGCCCAAGGTAAAAGGGACTATTTATAAATTAGATATACAGATACAAAATTCTTCTGCCAAACTTGGTCGATCATTTAATAATCAGGTTGCTCTTTCTTTTTGACGTCCCTCCAAGTGCATCTTCCTCAAAGTTTGTGTGCGCTTCCGGTGACGCCCTTTCCCTTTGCTTGCGCACTTAACTAGGCGCACTTACCCACAAATAACGATGGCTCATGATAATGCTCAGGCAGGCATTATAAAGCATAAAATCCAACACTCTTGTACGACATGCATGCCAAATGAGTCACATTTCATCATTACTATGGTAACAGTTACTAGGTAACGGATTCGTCATTCCGGATAGTTTATTCCATAAGGCGCAGGAAATTTTCACGGTGGGAAACCAAAATGATTGCGCAACTCGTACAGATTACTTTAATTTTATCATTGCTTTGGTAACAGTTACTATGGCAACAGATTCTTCACTGGTCGATTTACAAGGCGCGGTGAAGGCGGTTTGAACGAGTACTTTGATTTTTCCTTGCTTCTGCTTGAGCTTTCAACATCCAGAGGAGAAGGAGAACAGGAAAAGTAGCCCTCTTCTGGCTGGTCTTGCTGCTTCCGAGAAATATTCAGCGGGGGTAAAAATGCCAGCCGTCTTTGTTTCGGGCTTCCTGTGGTGCTACTCACCACTTCCGGTAAGTGGTTGTGACTTCCGGTCAAATAGGATTGACTTCCGGTCGGATTCAAGGTTTCTGACGACGAAGGGACCGACCTGGCGTAGCGTGTATGATACTGATCGGACACGTGAAGTTCGGGAGCCAGGGAAAATGGATCGAGATTAGACGGCGATCGACCACGTGACCTGGGCGTATGCAAGACAAGATCTGGCAAGTCGCTAGAGAGTTTGTTTCGTGGGCTGTGACATCGAAGAGGTTCCCCGGTGGACGACGTTGCCATGGTGACGATGTCACAGCACGGGCTTACGTTGCTTGCTTTGCGTTCCTGTGGCGGGGTTCCTGTGGTGGACGCAGTTGTTGAAAGTGGGGTAAACGAAGAGCTTCTCTCACGAGTTACCAACTTCGTCGTTCCAGCGGTGGAATCAATAACGCATGCGCTGCTTGATTCTTCTTTGCCGTTACTGTGGTGAACATGCCTGGTCCCCGATGCGCTTGCGCGCCTTCTTTCATGGCTCACGCTGTCAGACAGTGTTCTTCTTACTGCTGTCTTTTCCACTTGCGAGTTTTTCCCGGATTCTTTTCCTTCCCTTTCTTTTCCCTTCCATCCAATATTATCAAGAGGAGAAATAACAGGAAGATTGAAAGGGAGAGGCGCATTCGTTTTCAGCTCAGTCTTGGAGGCATCTAGTTTTCTACCTTTTGCTGAATTATGCGTAGTATGAACGCCTGCATTTTCATTGCCATTTTTTTTACCAAGCTCTTGCGCATGCTCAAATGGACCACGACCATGAGAAAAATCAACTTCCGGTGAACGAATTTTCTTCCGGAAAGATTTCATTTCCGGTGAAGTAACAACTGTGATTGGTGTTCGACTTAAATCCCTGGGGGGTGGGGAAGGTCGAAGGTTGTGTTCCTCACCCCATAAATTTAGGCTTCTACGCT